>NW_027490674.1:0-77402 GCF_050948175.1 Xylocopa sonorina | reverse complement strand
TGCTTCTTAAAACGCGATATCGCATCTCATTTCTATGTTTCATGGTAAGATATAATATGATTTGCGAAGTGTCATGTATTCCTCGTCTACACTGCAAATGATGTGAATGCGAAACTTCCTCGCTAGGAAATAGCGTTTGCAGATGTCTACGTATCGTAGCAATAGATTTCTAATGCTTCTTAAAACGCGATATCGCATCTCATTTCTATGTTTCATGGTAAGATATAATATGATTTGCGAAGTGTCATGTATTCCTCGTCTACACTTCAAATGAATGAAAGTGCCATACTTCCTCGCTAGGAAATAGCGTTTGCAGATGTCTACGTATCGTAGCAATAGATTTCCAATGCTTCTTAAAACGCGATATCGCATCTCATTTCTATGTTTCATGGTAAGATATAATATGATTTGCGAAGTGTTATGGATTCCTCGTCTACACTGCAAATGAATGTGAATGCGAAACTTCCTCGCCAGGAAATAGCGTTTGCAGATGTCTACGTATCGTAGCAATAGATTTCTAATGCTTCTTAAAACGCGATATCGCATCTCATTTCTATGTTTCATGGTAAGATATAATATTCATTGCGAAGTGTTATGCATTCCTCGTCTACACTTCAAATGCATATAAATGCGAAACTTCCATGCAAGGAAATAGCGTTTGCAGATGTCTACGTATCGTAGCAATAGAGTTCTAATGCTTCTTAAAACGCGATATCGCATCTCATTTCTATGTTTCATGGTAAGATATAATATGATTTGCGAAGTGTCACGTATTTCTCGTCTACACTGCAAATGAATGTGAATGCGAAACTTCCTCGCTAGGAAATAGCGTTTGCAGATGTCTACGTATCGTAGCAATAGATTTCTAATGCTTCTTAAAACGCGATATCGCATCTCATTTCTATGTTTCATGGTAAGATATAATATGATTTGCGAAGTGTCATGTATTCCTCGTCTACACTTCAAATGAATGAAAGTGCCATACTTCCTCGCTAGGAAATAGCGTTTGCAGATGTCTACGTATCGTAGCAATAGTTTTCCAATGCTTCTTAAAACGCGATATCGCATCTCATTTCTATGTTTCATGGTAAGATATAATATGATTTGCGAAGTGTTATGGATTCCTCGTCTACACTGCAAATGAATGTGAATGCGAAACTTCCTCGCCAGGAAATAGCGTTTGCAGATGTCTACGTATCGTAGCAATAGATTTCTAATGCTTCTTAAAACGCGATATCGCATCTCATTTCTATGTTTCATGGTAAGATATAATATTCATTGCGAAGTGTTATGCATTCCTCGTCTACACTTCAAATGCATATAAATGCGAAACTTCCATGCAAGGAAATAGCGTTTGCAGATGTCTACGTATCGTAGCAATAGAGTTCTTATGATACTTAAAACGCGATATCGCATCTCATTTCTATGTTTCATGGTAAGATATAATATGATTTGCGAAGTGTTATGTATTCTTCGTCTACACTTCAAATGAATGTAAATGCGACATTCCCTTGCAAGGAAATAGCGTTTGCAAATGTCTACCTATCGTCGCAATAGTGTTCTAATGCTCCTTAAAACGCGATATCGCATCTCAGTTCTATGTTTCATGGTAAGATATAATATGATTTGCGAAGTGTTATGTTTTCCTCGTCTACACTTCAAATGAATGTAAATGCGAGTCTTCCTTGTAAGGAAATAGCGTTTGCAGATGTCTACCTATCGTAGCAATAGAGTTCTAATGCTTCTTAAAACGCGATATCGCATCTCATTTCTATGTTTCATGGTAAGATATAATATGATTTGCGAAGTGTCATGTATTCCTCGTCTACACTTCAAATGAATGTAAATGCGACACTTCCTTGCAAGGAAATAGCGTTTGCAGATGTCTACGTATCGAAGCAATAGAGTTCAAATGCTTCTTAAAACGAGATATTGCATCTCATTTCTATGTTTCATGGTAAGATATATTATGATTTGCGAAGTGTTATGTATTCCTCGTCTACACTCCAATGAATGTAAATGCGACACTTCCTTGCAAGGAAATAGCCTTTGCAGATGTCTACGTACCGTAGCAACTGAGTTCTTATGATTCTTAAAACGCGATATCGCATCTCATTTCTATGTTTCATGGTAAGATATAATATGATTTGCGAAGTATCATGTATTCCTCGTCTACACTTCAAATGAATGTGAATGCGACACTTCCTTGCAAGGAAATAGTGTTTGCGATGTCTACGTATCGTAGCAATAGATTTCCAATGCTTCTTAAAACGCGATATCGCATCTCATTTCTATGTTTCACTGGTAAGATATAATATGATTTGCGAATTGTTATGTATTCCTCGTCCACACTTCAAATGAATGTAAATGCGACACTTACTTGCAAGGAAATAGCGTTTGCAGATGTCTACGTATCGTAGCAATAGAGTTCTTATGATTCTTAAAACGCGATATCGCATCTCATTTCTATGTTGCATGGTAAGATATAATATGATTTGCGAAGTGTTATGGATTCCTCGTCTACACTGCAAATGAATATGAATGCGAAACTTCCTCGCTAGGAAATAGCGTTTGCAGATGTCTACGTATCGTAGCAATAGATTTCTAATGCTTCTTAAAACGCGATATCGCATTTCATTTCTATGTTTCATGGTAAGATATAATATGAATTGCGAAGTGTCATGTATACCTCGTCTACACTTCAAATGAATGTAAATGCGACACATCCTTGCAAGGAAATAGCGTTTGCGAATGTCTATCTATCGTAGCAATAGTGTTCTAATGCTTCTTAAAACGCGATATCGAATCTCATTTCTATGTTCATGGTAAGATATAGTATGATTTGCGAAGTGTTATGCATTCCTCGTCTACGATTCAAATCAATGTAAATGCGACACTTCCTTGCAAGGAAATAGCGTTTGCAGATGTCTACGTATCGTAGCAATAGATTTCTTATGATTCTTCAAACGCGATATCGCATCTCTTTCTATGTTTCATGGTAAGATATATATGATTTGCGAAGTGTCATGTATTCCTCGTCTACACTTCAAATGAATGTAAATGCGACACTACCTTGCTAGGAAATAGCGTCTGCAGATGTCTAGGTATCGCAGCAATAGAGTTCTAATGCTTCTTAAAACGCGATATTGCATCTCACTTCTATGTTTCATGGTAAGATATAATATGATTTACGAAGTATCATGTATTCCTCGTCTACACTTCAAATGAATGTAAATGCGACACTTCCTCGCTAGGAAATAGCGTTTGCAGATGTCTACGTATCGTAGCAATAGATTTCTAATGCTTCTTAAAACGCGATATCGCATCTCATTTCAATGTTTCATGGTAAGATATAATATGATTTGCGAAGTGTTATGTATTCCTCGTCTACACTTCAAATGAATGAAAATGCCATACTTCCCTGATAGGAAATAGCGTCTGCAGATGTCCAGGTATCGTAGCAATAGTGTTCTAATGCTTCTTAAAACGCGATATCGCATCTCATTTCTATGTTTCATGGTAAGATATAATATGATTTGCGAAGTGTTATGTATTCCTCGTCTACACTTCAAATGAATGTAAATGCGACATTCCCTTGCAAGGAAATAGCGTTTGCAAATGTCTACCTATCGTCGCAATAGTGTTCTAATGCTCCTTAAAACGCGATATCGCATCTCAGTTCTATGTTTCATGGTAAGATATAATATGATTTGCGAAGTGTTATGTTTTCCTCGTCTACACATCAAATGAATGTAAATGCGACACTTCCTTGTAAGGAAATAGCGTTTGCAGATGTCTACGTATCGTAGCAATAGAGTTCTAATGCTTCTTAAAACGCGATATCGCATCTCATTTCTATGTTTCATGGTAAGATATAATATGATTTGCGAAGTGTCATGTATTCCTCGTCTACACTGCAAATGAATGTGAATGCGAAACTTCCTCGCTAGGAAATAGCGTTTGCAGATGTCTACGTATCGTAGCAATAGATTTCTAATGCTTCTTAAAACGCGATATCGCATCTCATTTCTATGTTTCATGGTAAGATATAATATGATTTGCGAAGTGTCATGTATTCCTCGTCTACACTTCAAATGAATGAAAGTGCCATACTTCCTCGCTAGGAAATAGCGTTTGCAGATGTCTACGTATCGTAGCAATAGATTTCCAATGCTTCTTAAAACGCGATATCGCATCTCATTTCTATGTTTCATGGTAAGATATAATATGATTTGCGAAGTGTTATGGATTCCTCGTCTACACTGCAAATGAATGTGAATGCGAAACTTCCTCGCCAGGAAATAGCGTTTGCAGATGTCTACGTATCGTAGCAATAGATTTCTAATGCTTCTTAAAACGCGATATCGCATCTCATTTCTATGTTTCATGGTAAGATATAATATTCATTGCGAAGTGTTATGCATTCCTCGTCTACACTTCAAATGCATATAAATGCGAAACTTCCATGCAAGGAAATAGCGTTTGCAGATGTCTACGTATCGTAGCAATAGAGTTCTAATGCTTCTTAAAACGCGATATCGCATCTCATTTCTATGTTTCATGGTAAGATATAATATGATTTGCGAAGTGTCACGTATTTCTCGTCTACACTGCAAATGAATGTGAATGCGAAACTTCCTCGCTAGGAAATAGCGTTTGCAGATGTCTACGTATCGTAGCAATAGATTTCTAATGCTTCTTAAAACGCGATATCGCATCTCATTTCTATGTTTCATGGTAAGATATAATATGATTTGCGAAGTGTCATGTATTCCTCGTCTACACTTCAAATGAATGAAAGTGCCATACTTCCTCGCTAGGAAATAGCGTTTGCAGATGTCTACGTATCGTAGCAATAGTTTTCCAATGCTTCTTAAAACGCGATATCGCATCTCATTTCTATGTTTCATGGTAAGATATAATATGATTTGCGAAGTGTTATGGATTCCTCGTCTACACTGCAAATGAATGTGAATGCGAAACTTCCTCGCCAGGAAATAGCGTTTGCAGATGTCTACGTATCGTAGCAATAGATTTCTAATGCTTCTTAAAACGCGATATCGCATCTCATTTCTATGTTTCATGGTAAGATATAATATTCATTGCGAAGTGTTATGCATTCCTCGTCTACACTTCAAATGCATATAAATGCGAAACTTCCATGCAAGGAAATAGCGTTTGCAGATGTCTACGTATCGTAGCAATAGAGTTCTTATGATACTTAAAACGCGATATCGCATCTCATTTCTATGTTTCATGGTAAGATATAATATGATTTGCGAAGTGTTATGTATTCTTCGTCTACACTTCAAATGAATGTAAATGCGACATTCCCTTGCAAGGAAATAGCGTTTGCAAATGTCTACCTATCGTCGCAATAGTGTTCTAATGCTCCTTAAAACGCGATATCGCATCTCAGTTCTATGTTTCATGGTAAGATATAATATGATTTGCGAAGTGTTATGTTTTCCTCGTCTACACTTCAAATGAATGTAAATGCGACACTTCCTTGTAAGGAAATAGCGTTTGCAGATGTCTACCTATCGTAGCAATAGAGTTCTAATGCTTCTTAAAACGCGATATCGCATCTCATTTCTATGTTTCATGGTAAGATATAATATGATTTGTGAAGTGTCATGTATTCCTCGTCTACACTTCAAATGAATGTAAATGCGACACTTCCTTGCAAGGAAATAGCGTTTGCAGATGTCTACGTGTCGAAGCAATAGAGTTCAAATGCTTCTTAAAACGAGATATTGCATCTCATTTCTATGTTTCATGGTAAGATATATTATGATTTGCGAAGTGTTATGTATTCCTCGTCTACACTCCAAATGAATGTAAATGCGACACTTCCTTGCAAGGAAATAGCCTTTGCAGATGTCTACGTACCGTAGCAACAGAGTTCTTATGATTCTTAAAACGCGATATCGCATCTCATTTCTATGTTTCATGGTAAGATATAATATGATTTGCGAAGTATCATGTATTCCTCGTCTACACTTCAAATGAATGTGAATGCGACACTTCCTTGCAAGGAAATAGTGTTTGCGAATGTCTACGTATCGTAGCAATAGATTTCCAATGCTTCTTAAAACGCGATATCGCATCTCATTTCTATGTTTCATGGTAAGATATAATATGATTTGCGAAGTGTTATGTATTCCTCGTCTACACTTCAAATGAATGTAAATGCGACACTTACTTGCAAGGAAATAACGTTTGCAGATGTCTACGTATCGTAGCAATAGAGTTCTTATGATTCTTAAAACGCGATATCGCATCTCATTTCTATGTTTCATGGTAAGATATAATATGAATTGCGAAGTGTCATGTATACCTCGTCTACACTTCAAATGAATGTAAATGCGACACTTCCTTGCAAGGAAATAGCGTTTGCGAATGTCTATCTATCGTAGCAATAGTGTTCTAATGCTTCTTAAAACGCGATATCGAATCTCATTTCTATGTTTCATGGTAAGATATAATATGATTTGCGAAGTGTCATGTATTCCTCGTCTACACTTCAAATGAATGTAAATGCCACACTTCCCTGCTTGGAAATAGCGTCTGCAGATGTCCAGGTATCGTAGCAATAGAGTTCTAATGCTTCTTAAAACGCGATATCGCATCTCATTTCTATGTTTCATGGTAAGATATAATATGATTTGCGAAGTGTTATGTATTCCTCGTCTACACTTCAAATGAATGTAAATGCGACACTTCCTTGCAAGGAAATAGCGTTTGCAGATGTCTACGTATCGTAGCAATAGAGTTCTTATGATTTTTAAAACGCGATATCGCATCACATTTCTATGTTTCATGGTAAGATATAATATGATTTGCGAAGTGTTATGTATTCCTCGTCTACACTTCAAATGAATGTAAATGCGACACTACCTTGCTAGGAAATAGCGTCTGCAGATGTCTAGGTATCGCAGCAATAGAGTTCTAATGCTTCTTAAAACGCGATATCGCATCTCACTTCTATGTTTCATGGTAAGATATAATATGATTTACGAAGTATCATGTATTCCTCGTCTACACTTCAAATGAATGTAAATGCGACACTTCCTCGCTAGGAAATAGCGTTTGCAGATGTCTACGTATCGTAGCAATAGATTTCTAATGCTCCTTAAAACGCGATATCGCATCTCATTTCAATGTTTCATGGTAAGATATAATATGATTTGCGAAGTGTTATGTATTCCTCGTCTACGATTCAAATGAATGTAAATGCGACACTTCCTTGCAAGGAAATAGCGTTTGCAGATGTCTACGTATCGTAGCAATAGAGTTCTTATGATTCTTAAAACGTGATATCGCATCTCATTTCTATGTTTCATGGTAAGATATAATATGATTTGCGAAGTATCATGTATTCCTCGTCTACACTTCAAATGAATGTGAATGCGACACTTCCTTGCAAGGAAATAGTGTTTGCGAATGTCTACGTATCGTAGCAATAGATTTCCAATGCTTCTTAAAACGCGATATCGCATCTCATTTCTATGTTTCATGGGAAGATATAATATGATTTGCGAAGTGTTATGTATTCCTCGTCTACACTTCAAATGAATGTAAATGCGACACTTACTTGCAAGGAAATAGCGTTTGCAGATGTCTACGTATCGTAGCAATAGAGTTCTTATGATTCTTAAAACGCGATATCGCATCTCATTTCTATGTTTCATGGTAAGATATAATATGAATTGCGAAGTGTCATGTATACCTCGTCTACACTTCAAATGAATGTAAATGCGACACTTCCTTGCAAGGAAATAGCGTTTGCGAATGTCTATCTATCGTAGCAATAGTGTTCTAATGCTTCTTAAAACGCGATATCGAATCTCATTTCTATGTTTCATGGTAAGATATAATATGATTTGCGAAGTGTCATGTATTCCTCGTCTACACTTCAAATGAATGTAAATGCCACACTTCCCTGCTTGGAAATAGCGTCTGCAGATGTCCAGGTATCGTAGCAATAGAGTTCTAATGCTTCTTAAAACGCGATATCGCATCTCATTTCTATGTTTCATGGTAAGATATATTATGATTTGCGAAGTGTTATGTATTCCTCGTCTACACTTCAAATGAATGTAAATGCGACACTTCCTTGCAAGGAAATAGCGTTTGCAGATGTCTACGTATCGTAGCAATAGAGTTCTTATGATTTTTAAAACGCGATATCGCATCTCATTTCTATGTTTCATGGTAAGATATAATATGATGTGCGAAGTGTCATGTATTCCTCGTCTACACTTCAAATGAATGTAAATGCGACACTACCTTGCTAGGAAATAGCGTCTGCAGATGTCTAGGTATCGCAGCAATAGAGTTCTAATGCTTCTTAAAACGCGATATCGCATCTCACTTCTATGTTTCATGGTAAGATATAATATGATTTACGAAGTATCATGTATTCCTCGTCTACACTTCAAATGAATGTAAATGCGACACTTCCTCGCTAGGAAATAGCGTTTGCAGATGTCTACGTATCGTAGCAATAGATTTCTAATGCTTCTTAAAACGCGATATCGCATCTCATTTCAATGTTTCATGGTAAGATATAATATTCATTGCGAAGTGTTATGCATTCCTCGCCTACACTTCAAATGCATATAAATGCGAAACTTCCATGCAAGGAAATAGCGTTTGCAGATGTCCAGGTATCGTAGCAATAGAGTTCTAATGCTTCTTAAAACGCGATATCGCATCTCATTTCTATGTTTCATGGTAAGATATAATATGATTTGCGAAGTGTTATGTATTCCTCGTCTACACTTCAAATGAATGTAAATGCCACACTTCCCTGCTTGGAAATAGCGTCTGCAGATGTCCAGGTATCGTAGCAATAGAGTTCTAATGCTTCTTAAAACGCGATATCGCATCTCATTTCTATGTTTCATGGTAGAATATGATATGATTTGCGAAGTGTTATGTATTCCTCGTCTACACTTCAAATGAATGTAAATGCGACACTTCCTTGCAAGGAAATAGCGTTTGCAGATGTCTACGTATCGTAGCAATAGAGTTCTTATGATTCTTAAAACGCGATATCGCATCTCATTTCTATGTTTCATGGTAAGATATAATATGATTTGCGAAGTGTCATGTATTCCTCGTCTACACTTCAAATGAATGTAAATGCGACACTACCTTGCTAGGAAATAGCGTCTGCAGATGTCTAGGTATCGCAGCAATAGAGTTCTAGTGCTTCTTAAAACGCGATATCGCATCTCACTTCTATGTTTCATGGTAAGATATAATATGATTTGCGAAGTGTTATGTTTTCCTCGTCTACACTTCAAATGAATGTAAATGCGACACTTCCTTGTAAGGAAATAGCGTTTGCAGATGTCTACCTATCGTAGCAATAGAGTTCTAATGCTTCTTAAAACGCGATATCGCATCTCATTTCTATGTTTCATGGTAAGATATAATATGATTTGCGAAGTGTCATGTATTCCTCGTCTACACTTCAAATGAATGTAAATGCGACACTTCCTTGCAAGGAAATAGCGTTTGCAGATGTCTACGTATCGAAGCAATAGTGTTCAAATGCTTCTTAAAACGAGATATTGCATCTCATTTCTATGTTTCATGGTAAGATATATTATGATTTGCGAGGTGTTATGTATTCGTCGTCTACACTCCAAATGAATGTAAATGCGACACTTCCTTGCAAGGAAATAGCGTTTGCAGATGTCTACGTACCGTAGCAACAGAGTTCTTATGATTCTTAAAACGCGATATCGCATCTCATTTCTATGTTTCATGGTAAGATATAATATGATTTGCGAAGTATCATGTATTCCTCGTCTACACTTCACATGAATGTGAATGCGACACTTCCTTGCAAGGAAATAGTGTTTGCGAATGTCTACGTATCGTAGCAATAGATTTCCAATGCTTCTTAAAACGCGATATCGCATCTCATTTCTATGTTTCATGGTAAGATATAATATGATTTGCGAAGTGTTATGTATTCCTCGTCTACACTTCAAATGAATGTAAATGCGACACTTACTTGCAAGGAAATAGCGTTTGCAGATGTCTACGTATCGTAGCAATAGAGTTCTTATGATTCTTAAAACGCGATATCGCATCTCATTTCTATGTTGCATGGTAAGATATAATATGATTTGCGAAGTGTTATGGATTCCTCGTCTACACTGCAAATGAATGTGAATGCGAAACTTCCTCGCTAGGAAATAGCGTTTGCAGATGTCTACGTATCGTAGCAATAGATTTCTAATGCTTCTTAAAACGCGATATCGCATCTCATTTCTATGTTTCATGGTAAGATATAATATGAATTGCGAAGTGTCATGTATACCTCGTCTACACTTCAAATGAATGTAAATGCGACACTTTCTTGCAAGGAAATAGCGTTTGCGAATGTCTATCTATCGTAGCAATAGTGTTCTAATGCTTCTTAAAACGCGATATCGAATCTCATTTCTATGTTTCATGGTAAGATATAATATGATTTACGAAGTGTTATGTGTTCCTCGTCTAAACATCAAATGAATGTGAATGCGACACTTCCTCGCTAGGAAATAGCGTTTGCAGGTGTCTACGTATCGTAGCAATAGATTTCCAATGCCTCTTAAAACGCTATATCGCATCTCATTTCTATGTTTCATGGTAAGATATAATATGATTTGCGAAGTGTCATGTATTCCTCGTCTACTCTTCAAATGAATGTAAATGCCACACTTCCCTGCTTGGAAATAGCGTCTGCAGATGTCCAGGTATCGTAGCAATAGAGTTCTAATGCTTCTTAAAACGCGATATCGCATCTCATTTCTATGTTTCATGGTAAGATATAATATGATTTGCGAAGTGTTATGTATTCCTCGTCTACACTTCAAATGAATGTAAATGCGACACTTCCTTGCAAGGAAATAGCGTTTGCAGATGTCTACGTATCGTAGCAATAGAGTTCTTATGATTTTTAAAACGCGACATCGCATCTCATTTCTATGTTTCATGGTAAGATATAATATGATTTGCGAAGTGTCATGTATTCCTCGTCTACACTTCAAATGAATGTAAATGCGACACTACCTTGCTAGGAAATAGCGTCTGCAGATGTCTAGGTATCGCAGCAATAGTGTTCTAATGCTTCTTAAAACGCGATATCGCATCTCATTTCTATGTTTCATGGTAAGATATAATATGATTTACGAAGTGTTATGTATTCCTCGTCTAAACTTCAAATGAATGTAAATGCGACACTTACTTGCGAGGAAATAGCGTTTGCAGATGTCTACGTATCGTAGCAATAGAGTTCTTATGATTCTTAAAACGCGATATCGCATCTCATTTCTATGTTGCATGGTAAGATATAATATGATTTGCGAAGTGTTATGGATTCCTCGTCTACACTGCAAATGAATGTGAATGCGGAACTTCCTCGCTAGGAAATAGCGTTTGCAGATGTCTTGGTATCGCAGCAATAGAGTTCTAATGCTTCTTAAAACGCGATATCGCATCTCATTTCTATGTTTCATGGTAAGATATAATATGATTTACGAAGTGTTATGTATTCCTCGTCTGAACTTCAAATGAATGTGAATGCGACACTTCCTCGCTAGGAAATAGCGTTTGCAGGTGTCTACGTATCGTAGCAATAGATTTCCAATGCCTCTTAAAACGCTATATCGCATCTCATTTCTATGTTTCATGGTAAGATATAATATGATTTGCGAAGTGTCATGTATTCCTCGTCTACACTTCAAATGAATGTAAATGCGACACTTCCTTGTAAGGAAATAGCGTTTGCAGATGTCTACCTATCGTAGCAATAGTGTTCTAATGCTTCTTAAAACGCGATACCGCATCTCAGTTCTATGTTTCATGGTAAGATATAATATGATTTGCGAAGTGTTATGTTTTCCTCGTCTACACTTCAAATGAATGTAAATGCGACACTTCCTTGTAAGGAAATAGCGTTTGCAGATGTCTACCTATCGAAGCAATAGAGTTCTAATGCTTCTTGAAACGCGATATGCATCTCATTTCTATGTTTCATGGTAAGATATAATATGATTTGCGAAGTGTTATGTATTCCTCGTCTACACTTCAAATGAATGTAAATGAGACACTTCCTTGCAAGGAAATATCGTTTGCAGATGTCTAAGTATCGTAGCAATAGTGTTCTTATGATTCTTAAAACGCGATATCGCATCTCATTTCTATGTATCATGGTAAGATATAATATGATTTGCGAAGTGTTATGTATTCCTCGTCTACACTTCAAATGAATGTAAATGCGACACTTCCTTGCAAGGAAATAGCGTTTGCAAATGTCTACCTATCGTAGCAATAGTGTTCTAATGCTTCTTAAAACGCGATACCGCATCTCAGTTCTATGTTTCATGGTAAGATATAATATGATTTGCGAGGTGTTATGTTTTCCTCGTCTACACCTCAAATGAATGTAAATGCGACACTTCCTTGTAAGGAAATAGCGTTTGCAGATGTCTACCTATCGTAGCAATAGAGTTCTAATGCTTCTTAAAACGCGATATCGCATCTCATTTCTATGTTTCATGGTAAGGTATAATATGATTTGCGAAGTGTCATGTATTCCTCGTCTACACTTCAAATGAATGTAAATGCGACACTTACATGCAAGGAAATAGCGTTTGCAGATGTCTACGTATCGTAGCAATAGAGTTCTTATGATTCTTAAAACGCGATATCGCATCTCATTTCTATGTTTCATGGTAAGATATAATATGATTTGCGAAGTGTTATGTATTCCTCGTCTACACTTCAAATGAATGTAAATGCGACACTTCCTTGTAAGGAAATAGCGTTTGCAGATGTCTACCTATCGTAGCAATAGTGTTCTAATGCTTCTTAAAACGCGATACCGCACCTCAGTTCTATGTTTCATGGTAAGATATAATATGATTTGCGAAGTGTTATGTTTTCCTCGTCTACACTTCAAATGAATGTAAATGCGACACTTCCTTGTAAGGAAATAGCGTTTGCAGATGTCTACCTATCGAAGCAATAGAGTTCTAATGCTTCTTGAAACGCGATATGCATCTCATTTCTATGTTTCATGGTAAGATATAATATGATTTGCGAAGTGTTATGTATTCCTCGTCTACACTTCAAATGAATGTAAATGAGACACTTCCTTGCAAGGAAATATCGTTTGCAGATGTCTAAGTATCGTAGCAATAGTGTTCTTATGATTCTTAAAACGCGATATCGCATCTCATTTCTATGTATCATGGTAAGATATAATATGATTTGCGAAGTGTTATGTATTCCTCGTCTACACTTCAAATGAATGTAAATGCGACACTTCCTTGCAAGGAAATAGCGTTTGCAAATGTCTACCTATCGTAGCAATAGTGTTCTAATGCTTCTTAAAACGCGATACCGCATCTCAGTTCTATGTTTCATGGTAAGATATAATATGATTTGCGAGGTGTTATGTTTTCCTCGTCTACACCTCAAATGAATGTAAATGCGACACTTCCTTGTAAGGAAATAGCGTTTGCAGATGTCTACCTATCGTAGCAATAGAGTTCTAATGCTTCTTAAAACGCGATATCGCATCTCATTTCTATGTTTCATGGTAAGGTATAATATGATTTGCGAAGTGTCATGTATTCCTCGTCTACACTTCAAATGAATGTAAATGCGACACTTACATGCAAGGAAATAGCGTTTGCAGATGTCTACGTATCGTAGCAATAGAGTTCTTATGATTCTTAAAACGCGATATCGCATCTCATTTCTATGTTTCATGGTAAGATATAATATGATTTGCGAAGTGTTATGTATTCCTCGTCTACACTTCAAATGAATGTAAATGCGACACTTCCTTGCAAGGAAATAGCGTTTGCAAATGTCTACCTATCGTAGCAATAGTGTTCTAATGCTTCTTAAAACGCGATACCGCATCTCAGTTCTATGTTTCATGGTAAGATATAATATGATTTGCGAAGTGTTATGTTTTCCTCGTCTACACTTCAAATGAATGTAAATGCGACACTTCCTTGTAAGGAAATAGCGTTTGCAGATGTCTACCTATCGAAGCAATAGAGTTCTAATGCTTCTTGAAACGCGATATGCATCTCATTTCTATGTTTCATGGTAAGATATAATATGATTTGCGAAGTGTCATGTATTCCTCGTCTACACTTCAAATGAATGTAAATGCGACGCTTCCTTGCAAGGAAATAGCGTTTGCAGATGTCTACGTATCGAAGCAATAGAGTTCAAATGCTTCTTAAAACGAGATATCGCATCTCATTTCTATGTTTCATGGTAAGATATAATATGATTTGCGAAGTGTCATGTATTCCTCGTCTACACTTCAAATGAATGTAAATGCGACACTTCCTTGCAAGGAAATAGCGTCTGCAGATGTCTAGGTATCGCAGCAATAGAGTTCTAATGCTTCTTAAAACGCGATATCGCATCTCATTTCTATGTTTCATGGTAAGATATAATATGATTTGCGAAGTGTCATGTATACCTCGTCTACACTTCAAATGAATGTAAATGCGACACTTCCTTGCAAGGAAATAGCGTTTGTGAATGTCTATTTATCGTAACAATAGTGTTCTAATGCTTCTTAAAACGCGATATCGCATCTCATTTCTATGTTTCATGGTAAGATATAATATGATTTGCGAAGTTTCATGTATTCCTCGCCTACACTTCAAATGAATGAAAATGCCATACTTCCCTGATAGGAAATAGCGTCTGCAGATGTCTAGGTATCGCAGCAATAGAGTTCTAATGCTTCTTAAAACGCAATATCGCATCTCATTTCTATGTTTCATGGTAAGATATAATATGATTTACGAAGTGTTATGTATTCCTCGTCTAAACTTCAAATGAATGTGAATGCGACACTTCCTCGCTAGGAAATAGCGTTTGCAGGTGTCTACGTATCGTAGCAATAGATTTCCAATGCCTCTTAAAACGCTATATCGCATCTCATTTCTATGTTTCATGGTAAGATATAATATGATTTTCGAAGTGTCATGTATTCCTCGTCTACACTTCAAATGAATGTAAATGCCACACTTCCCTGCTTGGAAATAGCGTCTGCAGATGTCCAGGTATCGTAGCAATAGAGTTCTAATGCTTCTTAAAACGCGATATCGCATCTCATTTCTATGTTTCATGGTAAGATATAATATGATTTGCGAAGTGTTATGTATTCCTCGTCTACACTTCAAATGAATGTAAATGCGACTCTTCCTTGCAAGGAAATAGCGTTTGCAGATGTCTACGTATCGTAGCAATAGAGTTCTTATGATTTTTAAAACGCGATATCGCATCTCATTTCTATGTTTCATGGTAAGATGTAATATGATTTGCGAAGTGTCATGTATTCCTCGTCTACACTTCAAATGAATGTAAATGCGACACTTCCTTACAAGGAAAGAGGGTTTGCAAACGTCTACCTACCGTAGCAATAGAGTTCTAATGCTTCTTAAAACGCGATATCGCATCTCATTTCTATGTTTCATGGTAAGATATAATATGATTTGCGAAGTGTTATGTATTCCTCGTCTACACTTCAAATGAATGTAAATGAGACACTTCCTTGCAAGGAAATAGCGTTTGCAGATGTCTACGTATCGTAGCAATAGAGTTCTTATGATTCTTTAAACGCGATATCGCATCTCATTTCTATGTTTCATGGTAAGATATAATATGATTTGCGAAGTGTTATGTATTCCACGTCTACACTGCAAATGAATGTGAATGCGAAACTTCCTCGCTAGGAAATAGCGTTTGCAGATATCTACGTATCGTAGCAATAGATTTCTAATGCTTCTTAAAACGCGATATCGCATCTCATTTCTATGTTTCATGGTAAGATATAATATGAATTGCGAAGTGTCATGTATACCTCGTCTACACTTCAAATGAATGTAAATGCGACACTTCCTTGTAAGGAAATAGCGTTTGCAGATGTCTACCTATCGTAGCAATAGTGTTCTAATGCTTCTTAAAACGCGATACCGCACCTCAGTTCTATGTTTCATGGTAAGATATAATATGATTTGCGAAGTGTTATGTTTTCCTCGTCTACACTTCAAATGAATGTAAATGCGACACTTCCTTGTAAGGAAATAGCGTTTGCAGATGTCTACCTATCGAAGCAATAGAGTTCTAATGCTTCTTGAAACGCGATATGCATCTCATTTCTATGTTTCATGGTAAGATATAATATGATTTGCGAAGTGTTATGTATTCCTCGTCTACACTTCAAATGAATGTAAATGAGACACTTCCTTGCAAGGAAATATCGTTTGCAGATGTCTAAGTATCGTAGCAATAGTGTTCTTATGATTCTTAAAACGCGATATCGCATCTCATTTCTATGTATCATGGTAAGATATAATATGATTTGCGAAGTGTTATGTATTCCTCGTCTACACTTCAAATGAATGTAAATGCGACACTTCCTTGCAAGGAAATAGCGTTTGCAAATGTCTACCTATCGTAGCAATAGTGTTCTAATGCTTCTTAAAACGCGATACCGCATCTCAGTTCTATGTTTCATGGTAAGATATAATATGATTTGCGAGGTGTTATGTTTTCCTCGTCTACACCTCAAATGAATGTAAATGCGACACTTCCTTGTAAGGAAATAGCGTTTGCAGATGTCTACCTATCGTAGCAATAGAGTTCTAATGCTTCTTAAAACGCGATATCGCATCTCATTTCTATGTTTCATGGTAAGGTATAATATGATTTGCGAAGTGTCATGTATTCCTCGTCTACACTTCAAATGAATGTAAATGCGACACTTACATGCAAGGAAATAGCGTTTGCAGATGTCTACGTATCGTAGCAATAGAGTTCTTATGATTCTTAAAACGCGATATCGCATCTCATTTCTATGTTTCATGGTAAGATATAATATGATTTGCGAAGTGTTATGTATTCCTCGTCTACACTTCAAATGAATGTAAATGCGACACTTCCTTGCAAGGAAATAGCGTTTGCAAATGTCTACCTATCGTAGCAATAGTGTTCTAATGCTTCTTAAAACGCGATACCGCATCTCAGTTCTATGTTTCATGGTAAGATATAATATGATTTGCGAAGTGTTATGTTTTCCTCGTCTACACTTCAAATGAATGTAAATGCGACACTTCCTTGTAAGGAAATAGCGTTTGCAGATGTCTACCTATCGAAGCAATAGAGTTCTAATGCTTCTTGAAACGCGATATGCATCTCATTTCTATGTTTCATGGTAAGATATAATATGATTTGCGAAGTGTCATGTATTCCTCGTCTACACTTCAAATGAATGTAAATGCGACGCTTCCTTGCAAGGAAATAGCGTTTGCAGATGTCTACGTATCGAAGCAATAGAGTTCAAATGCTTCTTAAAACGAGATATCGCATCTCATTTCTATGTTTCATGGTAAGATATAATATGATTTGCGAAGTGTCATGTATTCCTCGTCTACACTTCAAATGAATGTAAATGCGACACTTCCTTGCAAGGAAATAGCGTCTGCAGATGTCTAGGTATCGCAGCAATAGAGTTCTAATGCTTCTTAAAACGCGATATCGCATCTCATTTCTATGTTTCATGGTAAGATATAATATGATTTGCGAAGTGTCATGTATACCTCGTCTACACTTCAAATGAATGTAAATGCGACACTTCCTTGCAAGGAAATAGCGTTTGTGAATGTCTATTTATCGTAACAATAGTGTTCTAATGCTTCTTAAAACGCGATATCGCATCTCATTTCTATGTTTCATGGTAAGATATAATATGATTTGCGAAGTTTCATGTATTCCTCGCCTACACTTCAAATGAATGAAAATGCCATACTTCCCTGATAGGAAATAGCGTCTGCAGATGTCTAGGTATCGCAGCAATAGAGTTCTAATGCTTCTTAAAACGCAATATCGCATCTCATTTCTATGTTTCATGGTAAGATATAATATGATTTACGAAGTGTTATGTATTCCTCGTCTAAACTTCAAATGAATGTGAATGCGACACTTCCTCGCTAGGAAATAGCGTTTGCAGGTGTCTACGTATCGTAGCAATAGATTTCCAATGCCTCTTAAAACGCTATATCGCATCTCATTTCTATGTTTCATGGTAAGATATAATATGATTTTCGAAGTGTCATGTATTCCTCGTCTACACTTCAAATGAATGTAAATGCCACACTTCCCTGCTTGGAAATAGCGTCTGCAGATGTCCAGGTATCGTAGCAATAGAGTTCTAATGCTTCTTAAAACGCGATATCGCATCTCATTTCTATGTTTCATGGTAAGATATAATATGATTTGCGAAGTGTTATGTATTCCTCGTCTACACTTCAAATGAATGTAAATGCGACTCTTCCTTGCAAGGAAATAGCGTTTGCAGATGTCTACGTATCGTAGCAATAGAGCTCTTATGATTTTTAAAACGCGATATCGCATCTCATTTCTATGTTTCATGGTAAGATGTAATATGATTTGCGAAGTGTCATGTATTCCTCGTCTACACTTCAAATGAATGTAAATGCGACACTTCCTTACAAGGAAAGAGGGTTTGCAAACGTCTACCTACCGTAGCAATAGAGTTCTAATGCTTCTTAAAACGCGATATCGCATCTCATTTCTATGTTTCATGGTAAGATATAATATGATTTGCGAAGTGTTATGTATTCCTCGTCTACACTTCAAATGAATGTAAATGAGACACTTCCTTGCAAGGAAATAGCGTTTGCAGATGTCTACGTATCGTAGCAATAGAGTTCTTATGATTCTTTAAACGCGATATCGCATCTCATTTCTATGTTTCATGGTAAGATATAATATGATTTGCGAAGTGTTATGTATTCCACGTCTACACTGCAAATGAATGTGAATGCGAAACTTCCTCGCTAGGAAATAGCGTTTGCAGATATCTACGTATCGTAGCAATAGATTTCTAATGCTTCTTAAAACGCGATATCGCATCTCATTTCTATGTTTCATGGTAAGATATAATATGAATTGCGAAGTGTCATGTATACCTCGTCTACACTTCAAATGAATGTAAATGCGACACTTCCTTGCAAGGAAATAGCGTTTGCGAATGTCTATTTATCGTAGCAATAGTGTTCTAATGCTTCTTAAAACGCGATATCGAATCTCATTTCTATGTTTCATGGTAAGATATAATATGATTTGCGAAGTGTTATGCGTTCCTCGTCTACGATTCAAATGAATGTAAATGCGACACTTCCTTGCAAGGAAATAGCGTTTGCAGATGTCTACGTATCGTAGCAATAGAGTTCTAATGCTTTTTAAAACGCGATATCGCATCTCATTTCTATGTTTCATGGTAAGATATAATATGATTTGCGAAGTGTTATGTATTCCTCGTCTACACTTCAAATGAATGTAAATGCGACACTTCCTTGCAAGGAAATAGCGTTTGCAGATGTCTACGTATCGTAGAAATAGAGTTCTTATAATTTTTAAAACGCGATATCGCATCTCATTTCTATGTTTCATGGTAAGATGTAATATGATTTGCGAAGTGTCATGTATTCCTCGTCTACACTTCAAATGAATGTAAATGCGACACTTCCTTACAAGGAAAGAGGGTTTGCAAACGTCTACCTACCGTAGCAATAGAGTTGTAATGCTTCTTAAAACGCGATATCGCATCTCATTTCTATATTTCATGGTAAGATATAATATGGTTTGCGAAGTGTTATGTATTCCTCGTCTACACTTCAAATGAATGTAAATGCGACACTTCCTTGCAAGGAAATAGCGTTTGCAGATGTCTACGTATCGTAGCAATAGAGTTCTTATGATTTTTAAAACGCGATATCGCATCTCATTTCTATGTTTCATGGTAAGATGTAATATGATTTGCGAAGTGTCATGTATTCCTCGTCTACACTTCAAATGAATGTAAATGCGACACTTCCTTACAAGGAAAGAGGATTTGCAAACGTCTACCTACCGTAGCAATAGAGTTCTAATGCTTCTTAAAACGCGATATCGCATCTCATTTCTATATTTCATGGTAAGATATAATATGATTTGCGAAGTGTTATGTATTCCTCGTCTACACTTCAAATGAATGTAAATGAGACACTTCCTTGCAAGGAAATAGCGTTTGCAGATATCTACGTATCGTAGCAATAGAGTTCTTATGATCCTTTAAACGCGATATCGCATCTCATTTCTATGTTTCATGGTAAGATATAATATGATTTGCGAAGTGTTATGTATTCCACGTCTACACTGCAAATGAATGTGAATGCGAAACTTCCTCGCTAGGAAATAGCGTTTGCAGATGTCTACGTATCGTAGCAATAGATTTCTAATGCTTCTTAAAACGCGATATCGCATCTCATTTCTATGTTTCATGGTAAGATATAATATGAATTGCGAAGTGTTATGTATTCCTCGTCTACACTTCAAATGAATGTAAATGAGACACTTCCTTGCAAGGAAATAGCGTTTGCAGATGTCTACGTATCGTAGCAATAGAGTTCTTATGATTCTCAAAACGCGATATCGCATCTCATTTCTATGTTTCATGGTAAGATATAATATGATTTGCGAAGTGTTATGTATTCCTCGTCTACACTTCAAATGAATGTAAATGCGACACTTCCTTGCAAGGAAATAGCGTTTGCAAATGTCTACGTATCGTAGCAATAGAGTTCTTATGATTTTTAAAACGCGATATCGCATCTCATTTCTATGTTTCATGGTAAGATATAATATGAATTGCGAAGTGTTATGTATTCCTCGTCTACACTTCAAATGAATGTAAATGCGACACTTCCTTGAAAGGAAATACCGTTTGCAAATGTCTACCTATCGTAGCAATAGTGTTCTAATGCTTCTTAAAACGCGATACCGCATCTCAGTTCTATGTTTCATGGTAAGATATAATATGATTTGCGAAGTGTTATGTTTTCCTCGTCTACACTTCAAATGAATGTAAATGCGACACTTCCTTGTAAGGAAATAGCGTTTGCAGATGTCTACCTATCGTAGCAATAGAGTTCTAATGCTTTCTGAAACGCGATATCGCATCTCATTTCTATATTTCATGGTAAGATATAATATGAATTGCGAAGTGTTATGTATTCCTCGTCTACACTTCAAATGAATGTAAATGAGACACTTCCTTGCAAGGAAATAGCGTTTGCAGATGTCTACGTATCGTAGCAATAGAGTTCTTATGATTCTTTAAACGCGATATCGCATCTCATTTCTATGTTTCATGGTAAGATATAATATGATTTGCGAAGTGTTATGTATTCCACGTCTACACTTCAAATGAATGTGAATGCGACACTTCCTTGCAAGGAAATAGCGTTTGCGAATGTCTACGTATCGTAGCAATAGATTTCCAATGCTTCTTAAAACGCGATATCGCAACTCATTTCTATGTTTCATGGTAAGATATAATATGATTTGCGAAGTGTTATGTATTCCTCGTCTACACTTCAAATGAATGTAAATGCGACACTTGCTTGCAAGGAAATAGCGTTTGCAGATGTCTACGTATCGTAGCAATAGAGTTCTTATGATTCTTAAAACGCGATATCGCATCTCATTTCTATGTTGCATGGTAAGATATAATATGATTTGCGAAGTGTTATGGATTCTTCGTCTACACTGCAAATGAATGTGAATGCGAAACTTCCTCGCTAGGAAATAGCGTTTGCAGATGTCTACGTATCGTAGCAATAGATTTCTAATGCTTCTTAAAACGCGATATCGCATCTCATTTCTATGTTTCATGGTAAGATATAATACGATTTGCGAAGTTTCATGTATTCCTCGTCTACACTTCAAATAAATGTAAATGCGACACTTCCTTACAAGGAATGAGCGTTTGCAAACGTCTACCTACCGTAGCAATAGAATTCTAATGCTTCTTAAAACGCGATATCGCATCTCATTTCTATATTTCTTGGTAAGATATAATATGATTTGCGAAGTGTTATGTATTCCTCGTCTACACTTCAAATGAATGTAAATGAGACACTTCCTTGCAAGGAAATAGCGTTTGCAGATGTCTAGGTATCGTAGCAATAGAGTTCTTATGATTCTTAAAACGCGATATCGCATCTCATTTCTATGTTTCATGGTAAGATATAATATGATTTGCGAAGTGTTATGTATTCCTCGTCTACACTTCAAATGAATGTAAATGCGACACTTCCTTGCAAGGAAATAGCGTTTGCAAATGTCTACCTATCGTAGCAATAGTGTTCTAATGCTTCTTAAAACGCGATACCGCATCTCAGTTCTATGTTTCATGGTAAGATATAATATGATTTGCGAAGTGTTATGTTTTCCTCGTCTACACTTCAAATGAATGTAAATGCGACACTTCCTTGTAAGGAAATAGCGTTTGCAGATATCTACCTATCGTAGCAATAGAGTTCTAATGCTTCCTGAAACGCGATATCGCATCTCATTTCTATGTTTCATGGTAAGATATAATATGATTTGCGAAGTGTCATGTATTCCTCGTCTACACTTCAAATGAATGTAAATGCGACGCTTCCTTGCAAGGAAATGGCGTTTGCAGATGTCTACGTATCGAATCAATAGAGTTCAAATGCTTCTTAAAACGAGATATTGCATCTCATATCTATGTTTCATGATAAGATATAATATTCATTGCGAAGTGTTATGTATTCCTCGTCTACACTTCAAATGAATGTAAATGCGACACTTCCTTGCAAGGAAATAGCGTTTGCGAATGTCTACCTATCGTAGCAATAATGTTCTAATGCTTCTTAAAACGCGATATCGCATCTCATTCCTATGTTTCATGGTAAGATATATTATGATTTGCGAAGTGTTATGTATTCCTCGTCTACACTTCAAATGAATGTAAATGCGACACTTACTTGCAACGAAATAGCGTTTGCAGATGTCTACGTATCGTAGCAATAGAGTTCTTATGATTCTTAAAACGCGATATCGCATCTCATTTCTATGTTTCATGGTAAGATATAATATGATTTGCGAAGTGTTATGTATCCTCGTCTACACTTCAAATGAATGCAAATGCGACACTTCCTCGCAAGGAAATAGCGTTTGCAGATGTCTAGGTATCGCAGCAATAGAGTTCTAATGCTTCTTAAAACGCGATATCGTATCTCATTTCTATGTTTCATGGTAAGATATAATATGATTTGCGAAGTGTTATGTATTCCTCGTCTACACTTCAAATGAATGTGAATGCGACACTTCCTCGCTAGGAAATAGCGTTTGCAGATGTCTACGTATCGTAGCAATAGATTTCCAATGCTTCTTAAAACGCGATATCGCATCTCATTTCTATGTTTCATGGTAAGATATAATATGATTTGCGAAGTGTCATGTATTCCTCGTCTACACTTTAAATGAATATAAAGCGACACTTCCTCGCTAGGAAATAGCGTTTGCAGATGTCTACGTATCGTAGCAATAGAGTTCTAAAGCTTCTTAAAACGCGATATTGCCTCCCATTTCTACGTTTCATGGTAAGATATAATATGATTTGCGAAGTGTCATGTATTCCTCGTCTACAGTTCAAATGAATGTAAATGCGACACTTCCTTGCAAGGAAATAGCGTTTGCAGATGTGTAGGTATCGTAGCAATAGAGTTATAATGCTTCTTAAAACGCGATATCGCATCTCATTTCTATGTTTCATGGTAAGATATAATATGATGTGCTAAGTGTTATATGTTCCTCGTCTACACTTCAAGTGAATGTAAATGCGACACTTCCTTGCAAGGAAATAGCGTTTGCAGATGTCGACGTATCGTAGCAATGGAGTTCTTATGATTCTTAAAACGCGATATCGCATTTCATTTCTATGTTTCATGGTAAGATATAATATTCATTGCGAAGTGTTATGCATTCCTCGTCTACGATTCAAATGAATGCAAATGCGACACTTCCTTGCAAGGAAATAGCGTTTGCAGATATCTACGTATCGAAGAAATAGAGTTCAAATGCTTCTTAAAACGAGATATCGCATCTCATTACTATGTTTCATGATAAGATTTAATATTCATTGCGAAGTGTTATGCATTCCTCGTCTACGATTCAAATGAATGTAAATGCGACACTTCCTTGCTAGGAAACAGCGTTTGCAGATGTTTACGTATCGTAGGGATAGAGTTCTAATGCTTCTTAAAACGCGATATCGCATCTCATTTCTATGTTGCATGATAGGATATAATATTCTTTGTAAAGTGTTATGTGTACCTCGTATTCTCTTAAGAAGAATGTAAATGCGAGAGCTCCTTGCAAGGAAATAGCGTTTGCAGATGTTTACGTATCGTAGGGATAGAGATCTAATGCTTCTTAAAACGCGATATGGCATCTCATTACTATGTTGCATGATAAGATATAATATTCATTGTAATGTGTTATGTATACCTCGTATTCACTTCAGAAGAATGTAAATGCGACACTTCCTTGCAAGGAAATAGCGTTTGCAGATGTCCTCGAATCGAAGCAATAGAGTTCAAATGCTTCTTAAAACGAGATATCGCAGCTCATATCTATGTTTCATGATAAGATTTAGTATTCATTGCGAAATGTTATGCATTCCTCGTCTACGATTCAAATGAATGTAAATGCGACACTTCCTTGCAAGGAAATAGCGTTTGCAGATGTCTACGTATCGTAGCAATAGAGTTCTTATGATTCTTAAAACGCGACATCGCATCTCATTTCTATGTTTGATGGTAAGATATAATATGATATGCGAAGTCTTACGTATTCCTCGTCTACACTTCAAATGAATGTAAATGCGACACTACCTTGCTAGGAAATAGCGTCTGTAGATGTCTAGGTATCGTAGCAAGAGAGTTCTAATGCTTCTTAAAACCGAATATCGCATCTCATTTCTATGTTTCATGGTAAGATATAATTTGATTTGCGAAGTGTTCTGTATTCTTCGTCTACACTTCAAATGAATGTAAATGCGACACTTCCTTGCATGGAAATAGCGTTTGCAGATGTCTACGTATCGTAGCAATAGAGTTCTTATGATCCTTAAAACGCGATATCGCATCTCATTTCTATGTTTCATGGTAAGATATAATATGGTTTGCGAAGTGTTATGTATTCCTCGTCTACACTTCAAATGAATGTAAATGCGACTCTTCCTTGCAAGGAAATAGCGTTTGCAGATGTCTACGTATCGCAGCAATGGAGTTCAAATGCTTCTTAAAACGAGATATCGCATCTCATTACTATGTTCCATGGTGAGATATAATATTCATTGCGATGTGTCATGTATTCCTCCTTTACGCTTCAAATGAATGTAAATGCGACACATCTTTGAGAGGAGATATCGATTGCAGATGTCTACGTATCGTATGTATGGAGTTCTAATGCTTCTTAAAACGAGATATCGCGTCCCATTTCTATGTGTCATGATAAGGTATAATATTCATTGCGAAGTGTTATGTATTCCTCGTCTACACTTCAAATGAATGTGAATGCGACACTTCCTCGTTAGGAAATAGCGTTTGCAGATGTCTACGTATCGAAGAAATACCGTTCAAATGCTTCTTAAAACGAGATATTGCATCTCATATCTATGTTTCATGATAAGGTATAATATTCATTGCGAAGTGTTATGCATTCCTCGTCTACGATTCAAATGAATGTAAATGCGACACTTCCTTGCAAGGAAATAGCGTTTGCAGATGTCTACGTATCGTAGCAATAGAGTTCTTATGATTCTTAAAACGCGACATCGCATCTCATTTCTATGTTTAATGGTAAGATGTAATATGATTTGCGAAGTGTTATGTTTTCCTCGTCTACACTTCAAATGAATGTAAATGCGACACTTCCTTGTAAGGAAATAGCGTTTGCAGATGTCTACCTATCGTAGCAATAGAGTTCTAATGCTTTCTGAAACGCGATATCGCATCTCATTTCTATGTTTCATGGTAAGATATAATATGATTTGCGAAGTGTCATGTATTCCTCGTCTACACTTCAAATGAATGTAAATGCGACGCTTCCTTGCAAGGAAATAGCGTTTGCAGATGTCTACGTATCGAAGCAATAGAGTTCAAATGCTTCTTAAAACGAGATATTGCATCTCATATCTATGTTTCATGATAAGATATAATATTCATTGCGAAGTGTTATGCATTCCTCGCTTACGATTCAAATGAATGTAAATGCGACACTTGCTTGCAAGGAAATAGCGTTTGCAGATGTCTACGTATCGTAGCAATAGAGTTCTTATGATTCTTAAAACGCGATATCGCATCTCATTTCTATGTTGCATGGTAAGATATAATATGATTTGCGAAGTGTTATGGATTCTTCGTCTACACTGCAAATGAATGTGAATGCGAAACTTCCTCGCTAGGAAATAGCGTTTGCAGATGTCTACGTATCGTAGCAATAGATTTCTAATGCTTCTTAAAACGCGATATCGCATCTCATTTCTATGTTTCATGGTAAGATATAATACGATTTGCGAAGTTTCATGTATTCCTCGTCTACACTTCAAATAAATGTAAATGCGACACTTCCTTACAAGGAATGAGCGTTTGCAAACGTCTACCTACCGTAGCAATAGAATTCTAATGCTTCTTAAAACGCGATATCGCATCTCATTTCTATATTTCTTGGTAAGATATAATATGATTTGCGAAGTGTTATGTATTCCTCGTCTACACTTCAAATGAATGTAAATGAGACACTTCCTTGCAAGGAAATAGCGTTTGCAGATGTCTAGGTATCGTAGCAATAGAGTTCTTATGATTCTTAAAACGCGATATCGCATCTCATTTCTATGTTTCATGGTAAGATATAATATGATTTGCGAAGTGTTATGTATTCCTCGTCTACACTTCAAATGAATGTAAATGCGACACTTCCTTGCAAGGAAATAGCGTTTGCAAATGTCTACCTATCGTAGCAATAGTGTTCTAATGCTTCTTAAAACGCGATACCGCATCTCAGTTCTATGTTTCATGGTAAGATATAATATGATTTGCGAAGTGTTATGTTTTCCTCGTCTACACTTCAAATGAATGTAAATGCGACACTTCCTTGTAAGGAAATAGCGTTTGCAGATGTCTACCTATCGTAGCAATAGAGTTCTAATGCTTCCTGAAACGCGATATCGCATCTCATTTCTATGTTTCATGGTAAGATATAATATGATTTGCGAAGTGTCATGTATTCCTCGTCTACACTTCAAATGAATGTAAATGCGACGCTTCCTTGCAAGGAAATGGCGTTTGCAGATGTCTACGTATCGAAGCAATAGAGTTCAAATGCTTCTTAAAACGAGATATTGCATCTCATATCTATGTTTCATGATAAGATATAATATTCATTGCGAAGTGTTATGTATTCCTCGTCTACACTTCAAATGAATGTAAATGCGACACTTCCTTGCAAGGAAATAGCGTTTGCAGATGTCTACGTATCGAAGCAATAGAGTTCAAATGCTTCTTAAAACGAGATATTGCATCTCATATCTATGTTTCATGATAAGATATAATATTCATTGCGAAGTGTTATGTATTCCTCGTCTACACGTCAAATGAATGTGAATGCGACACTTCCTTGCAAGGAAATAGCGTTTGCGAATGTCTACCTATCGTAGCAATAGTGTTCTAATGCTTCTTAAAACGCGATATCGCATCTCATTCCTATGTTTCATGGTAAGATATATTATGATTTGCGAAGTGTTATGTATTCCTCGTCTACACTTCAAATGAATGTAAATGCGACACTTACTTGCAACGAAATAGCGTTTGCAGATGTCTACGTATCGTAGCAATAGAGTTCTTATGATTCTTAAAACGCGATATCGCATCTCATTTCTATGTTTCATGGTAAGATATAATATGATTTGCGAAGTGTTATGTATCCTCGTCTACACTTCAAATGAATGCAAATGCGACACTTCCTCGCAAGGAAATAGCGTTTGCAGATGTCTAGGTATCGCAGCAATAGAGTTCTAATGCTTCTTAAAACGCGATATCGTATCTCATTTCTATGTTTCATGGTAAGATATAATATGATTTGCGAAGTGTTATGTATTCCTCGTCTACACTTCAAATGAATGTGAATGCGACACTTCCTCGCTAGGAAATAGCGTTTGCAGATGTCTACGTATCGTAGCAATAGATTTCCAATGCTTCTTAAAACGCGATATCGCATCTCATTTCTATGTTTCATGGTAAGATATAATATGATTTGCGAAGTGTCATGTATTCCTCGTCTACACTTTAAATGAATATAAAGCGACACTTCCTCGCTAGGAAATAGCGTTTGCAGATGTCTACGTATCGTAGCAATAGAGTTCTAAAGCTTCTTAAAACGCGATATTGCATCCCATTTCTACGTTTCATGGTAAGATATAATATGATTTGCGAAGTGTCATGTATTCCTCGTCTACAGTTCAAATGAATGTAAATGCGACACTTCCTTGCAAGGAAATAGCGTTTGCAGATGTGAAGGTATCGTAGCAATAGAGTTATAATGCTTCTTAAAACGCGATATCGCATCTCATTTCTATGTTTCATGGTAAGATATAATATGATGTGCTAAGTGTTATATGTTCCTCGTCTACACTTCAAATGAATGTAAATGCGACACTTCCTTGCAAGGAAATAGCGTTTGCAGATGTCGACGTATCGTAGCAATGGAGTTCTTATGATTCTTAAAACGCGATATCGCATTTCATTTCTATGTTTCATGGTAAGATATAATATTCATTGCGAAGTGTTATGCATTCCTCGTCTACGATTCAAATGAATGCAAATGCGACACTTCCTTGCAAGGAAATAGCGTTTGCAGATGTCTACGTATCGAAGCAATAGAGTTCAAATGCTTCTTAAAACGAGATATCGCATCTCATTACTATGTTTCATGATAAGATTTAATATTCATTGCGAAGTGTTATGCATTCCTCGTCTACGATTCAAATGAATGTAAATGCGACACTTCCTTGCTAGGAAATAACGTTTGCAGATGTTTACGTATCGTAGGGATAGAGTTCTAATGCTTCTTAAAACGCGATATCGCATCTCGTTTCTATGTTGCATGATAGGATATAATATTCATTGTAAAGTGTTATGTATACCTCGTATTCTCTTCAGAAGAATGTAAATGCGAAACTTCCTTGCAAGGAAATAGCGTTTGCAGTTGTCTACGTATCGTAGCAATTGAGTTCTTATGCTTCTTAAAACGCGATATTGCATCTCATTTCTATGTTTCATGGTAAGATATAATATGATTTGCGAAGTGTCATGTATTCCTCGTCTACACTTCAAATGAATGTAAATGCGACACTTCCTTGCTAGGAAACAGCGTTTGCAGATGTTTACGAATCGTAGGGATAGAGTTCTAATGCTTCTTAAAACGCGATATCGCATCTCATTTCTACGTTGCATGATAGGATATAATATTCATTGTAAAGTGTTATGTATACCACGTATTCTCTTCAGAAGAATGTAAATGCGACTCTTCCTTGCAAGGAAATAGCGTTTGCAGATGTCTGCGTATCGTAGCAATAGAGTTCTTATGCTTCTTAAAACGCGATATTGCATCTCATTTCTATGTTTCATGGTAAGATATAATATTCATTGTAAAGTGTTATGTATACCTCGTATTCACTTCAGAAGAATGTAAATGCGACACTTCCTTGCTAGGAAATAGCGTATGCAGATGTCTACGAATCGAAGAAATACAGTTCAAATGCTTCTTAAAACGAGATATGGCATCTCATATCTATGTTTCATGATAAGATATAATATTCATTGCGAAGAGTTATGCATTCCTCGTCTACGATTCAAATGAATGTAAATGCGACACTTCCTTGCAAGGAAATAGCGTTTGCAGATGTCTACGTATCGTAGCAATAGAGTTCTTATGATTCTTAAAACGCGACATCGCATCTCATTTCTATGTTTGATGGTAAGATATAATATGATATGCGAAGTCTTACGTATTCCTCGTCTACACTTCAAATGAATGTAAATGCGACACTACCTTGCTAGGAAATAGCGTCTGTAGATGTCTAGGTATCGTAGCAAGAGAGTTCTAATGCTTCTTAAAACCGAATATCGCATCTCATTTCTATGTTTCATGGTAAGATATAATTTGATTTGCGAAGTGTTCTGTATTCTTCGACTACACTTCAAATGAATGTAAATGCGACACTTCCTTGCATGGAAATAGCGTTTGCAGATGTCTACGTATCGTAGCAATAGAGTTCTTATGATCCTTAAAACGCGATATCGCATCTCATTTCTATGTTTCATGGTAAGATATAACATGGTTTGCGAAGTGTTATGTATTCCTCGTCTACACTTCAAATGAATGTAAATGCGACTCTTCCTTGCAAGGAAATAGCGTTTGCAGATGTCTACGTATCGCAGCAATGGAGTTCAAATGCTTCTTAAAACGAGATATCGCATCTCATTACTATGTTCCATGGTGAGATATAATATTCATTGCGATGTGTCATGTATTCCTCCTTTACGCTTCAAATGAATGTAAATGCGACACATCTTTGAGAGGAGATATCGATTGCAGATGTCTACGTATCGTATGTATGGAGTTCTAATGCTTCTTAAAACGAGATATCGCGTCTCATTTCTATGTGTCATGATAAGGTATAATATTGATTGCGAAGTGTTATGTATTCCTCGTCTACACTTCAAATGAATGTGAATGCGACACTTCCTCGTTAGGAAATAGCGTTTGCAGATGTCTACGTATCGAAGAAATACAGTTCAAATGCTTCTTAAAACGAGATATTGCATCTCATATCTATGTTTCATGATAAGGTATAATATTCATTGCGAAGAGTTATGCATTCCTCGTCTACGATTCAAATGAATGTAAATGCGACACTTCCTTGCAAGGAAATAGCGTTTGCAGATGTCTACGTATCGTAGCAATAGAGTTCTTATGATTCTTAAAACGCGACATCGCATCTCATTTCTATGTTTAATGGTAAGATATAATATGATATGCGAAGTGTTATGTATTCCTCGTCTACACTACAAATGAATGTGAATGCGACACTTCCTTGCAAGGAAATAGCGTTTGCAAATGTCTACGTATCGAAGCAATAGAGTTCAAATGCTTCTAAAAACAAGATATCGCATCTTAATTCTATGTTTCATGGTAAGATATAACATGATTTGCGAAGTGTTATGTATTCCTCCTCTACACTTCAAATGAATGTAAATGCGACACTTCCTTGCTAGGAAATAGCGTGTGCAGATGTCTAGGTATCGTAGCAATAGTGTTCTAATGCTTCTTAAAACGCGATATCGCATCTCAATTCTATGTTTCATGGTAAGATATAACATGATTTGCGAAGTGTTATGTATTCCTCGTCTACACGTCAAATGAATGTAAATGCGACACTTCCTTGCAAGGAAATAGCGTCTGCAGATGTCTACGTATCGTCGCAATAGATTTCTAATGCTTCTTAAAACGCGATATCGCATCTCATTTCTATGTTTCATGGTAAGATATAATATGATTTGCGAAGCGTCATGTATTCCTCGTCTACTCTTCAAATGAATGTAGATGTGACACTTCCTTTCTAGGAAATAGCGTCTGCAGATGTCTAGGTATCGTAACAATAGTGTTCTAATGCTTCTTAAAACGCGATATCGCATCTCATTTCTATGTTTCATGGTAAGGTATAATATGATTTGCGATGTGTCATGTATTCCTCGTCTACACTTCAAATGAATGTAAATGCGACACTTCCTTGTGTCACGTCCCGAGGTGCGGTTGCGCTCGCAACGGTGGCACAAAGTCGTAACCGTTCCCGAAAATAACGCGAAGTGCGTCCGGACCGGGTTCGTTGGCGTTTCGGACTCGATAAAACGATAATTAACACTAAACTTACCTTGCGAAAGCTTGATTCCGCTGTCTGATTTCTCTTTCCAGGTACCTGGAGCGCCTTGGATCCGCAACCGGGATGGCGGCGGCGTACGGCTGGAACGGAGGTACGTCTACGGGAATAAGCGTCCAGGCGGGTTGACTCCGGCTGGCAGGTATCGGCGTTTGTCCCTGACGATTGGCGACTCGTACGGGTCGTGCGGCGAAGGAAACCTCCTTCACAGGAACCAGGACTCGAACGCAGGAAATTGAATATTCTGGTGCATCACCCACGTATTCCCGAGCGAGACGACGAATAAACTCTCTCCTCCCCACGCGTCGTGTACGCTTTGTCGGAGGTGCAAGGCTCATCGAGAATACTTGAACTTCGGTCGAGTACGGCGCTGCTAAGCGTTGGTTCGCTCTAGCTTACCGGGATCAACCTGGGCGCAAGATATTCTATACACGGTAGAAGTGAGGATGGAGCAACTAAGCGCTGGTTCGCTCTAGTCGTCGAGCCTCAAGACTATCGCAGATGAGGTATAGAATTAGAATAATTGCGAGCGTACCCGTGGATTAGAATTAAGGAATTGTATTTGAACTCGAATAAAGATACTTTGAATCTGGTAAAAATAAACTATATTCTATGATTTCACTATACTAGATACACTTGACTAAATTCTAAGTTACTGAATAACGATTACAATGAGAATTAGAAATAGTATGAAGTATCGAATGGACTCCGCTATGGGAGTATGGGTAGAGACGAATGCATTAGAGCTAATTGCTCGTTGCGAATGAGCCTATTGCTCGGATCGAAAGTGCATCGTTCGGATGCTGGGTTAGAACTCCTCGGTTCGGAGGCGAGTTAGGAACTCTTCGGTTCAGAGGTGAGATAGGAACTGACTCTCGGATCTGGCGTCCGCGACCTCCTCGGGTCGCGCCGCGCGCGAGTCGCTGGGCCCTCGCGGTGGGGCGGACGGTCGGAGTAGGGCGGCCGCTCGGCCCTCGTGGTGGGGCGGCCGTTCGGAGTGGGGCGCGGTCCGCGTTAAGCGTGAGCCGCGAGCGTCGAGTGTCCGCGCGAGTGCAACGGAACATAACCGTGCATGAATGAAATATATACATATATTCACTTAAATCTAGGTGTGTGTTGGTGTGTATGTACATATATGAGTAGTGTGCTTATCCTAGTCCCATATGTACGAGAAGTACGTATAGGGCTTCGTGATCGCTGGGGATTCGACCCAGTACGTGTCGGAGAGCTCCTCGCCCTCGTAATACGGGGTGAAGTCCTCCCCCTCGTGTGTGGAGATCGCGCGTGGGCGCGGCATGCTGCATCCTTCTTCCCTCTCGTACCTTTGTCTCCTTCTGTAGGGACGGCGAGTCGGCGGGTGGCCCGTGTGCAGGGGCTCCGGATACGGATGCTGGGGATGATGAGGTGGACGCCGGAGGGTGGCAGGCGGTACGCCTGACGTTACACCTTGCTAGGAAATAGCGTCTGCAGATGTCTAGGTATCGTAGCAATAGAGTTCTAAAACTTCTTAAAACGCGATATCGCATCTCATTTCTATGTTTCATGGTAAGATATAATATGATTTGCGAAGTGTTCTGTATTCTTCGTCTACACTTCAAATGAATGTAAATGCGACACTTCCTTGCATGGAAATAGCGTTTGCAGTTGTCTACGTATCGTAGCAATAGAGTTCTTATGATCCTTAAAACGCGATATCGCATCTCATTTCTATGTTTCATGGTAAGATATAATATGATATGCGAAGTGTTATATATTCCTCGTCTACACTACAAATGAATGTGAATGCGACACTTCCTTGCAAGGAAATAGCGTTTGCAAATGTCTACGTATCGTAGCAATAGAGTTCTAATGCTTCTTAAAACGCGATATCGCATCTCATTACTATGTTGCATGATAAGATATAATATTCATTGTAAAGTGTTATGTATACCTCGTATTCACTTCAGAAGAATGTAAATGTGACACTTCCTTGCAAGGAAATAGCGTTTGCAGGTGTCTACGAATCGAAGCAATAGAGTTCAAATGCTTCTTAAAACGAGATATCGCATCTCATTTCTATGTTTCATGATAAGATGTAATATTCATTGCGAAGTGTTATGCATTCCTCGTCTACGATTCAAATGAATGTAAGTGCGACACTTCCTTGCAAGGAAATAGCGTTTGCAGATGTCTACGTATCGTAGCAATAGCTTTCTAATGCTTCTTAAAACACGATATCGAATCTCATTTCTATGTTTCATGGTAAGATATAATATGATTTGCGAAGTGTCATGTATTCCTCCTCTACACTACAAATGAATGTGAATGCGATACTTCCTCGCTAGGAAATAGCATTTGCAGATGTCTACGTATCGCAGCAATAGCTTTCTAATGCTTCTTAAAACGCGATATCGCATCTCATTTCTATGTTTCATTGTAAGATGTAATATGATTTGCGAAGTGTCATGTATTCCTCGTCTACACTTCAAATGAATGTAAATGCGACATTTCCCTGCAAGGAAATAGCGTTTGCAGATGTCTACGTATCGAAGCAATAGAGTTCAAATGCTTCTTAAAACGCGATATCGCATCTCATTTCTATGTTTCATGGTAAGATATAATATGATTTGCGTAGTATCATGTATTCCTCGTCTACACTTCAAATGAATGTGAATGCGACACTTCCTTGCAAGGAAATAGCGTCTGCAGATGTCTACGTATCGTAGCAATAGAGTTCAGATGCTTCTAAACACAATATATCGCATCTCTATTCTATGTTTCATGGTAAGATATTATAACATGATTTGCGAAGTGTTATGTATTCCTCGTCTACACTTCAAATGAATGTAAATGCGACACTTCCTTGCTAGGAAATAACGTGTGCAGATGTCTAGGTACTGTAGCAATAGTGTTCTAATGTTTCTTAAAACGCGATATCGCATCTCAATTCTATGTTTCATGGTAAGATATAACATGATTTGCGAGGTGTTATGTATTCCTCGTCTACACTTCAAATGAATGTAAATGCGACACTTCCATGCAAGGAAATAGCGTCTGCAGATGTCTACGTATCGTAGCAATAGCTTTCTAATGCTTCTTAAAACGCGATATCGAATCTCATTTCTATGTTTCATGGTAAGATATAATATGATTTGCGAAGTGTCATGTATTCCTCGTCTACACTACAAATGAATGTGAATGCGATACTTCCTCGCTAGGAAATAGCATTTGCAGATGTCTACGTATCGCAGCAATAGCTTTCTAATGCTTCTTAAAACGCGAAATCGCATCTCATTTCTATGTTTCATGGTAAGATGTAATATGATTTGCGAAGTGTCATGTATTCCTCGTCTACACTTCAAATGAATGTAAATGCGACATTTCCCTGCAAGGAAATAGCGTTTGCAGATGTCTACGTATCGAAGCAATAGAGTTCAAATGCTTCTTAAAACGCGATATCGCATCTCATTTCTATGTTTCATGGTAAGATATAATATGATTTGCGAAGTATCATGTATTCCTCGTCTACACTTCAAATGAATGTAAATGCGACACTTCCTTGCAAGGAAATAGCGTTTGCAAATGTCTACGTATCGCAGCAATAGAGTTCAAATGCTTCTTAAAAAGAGATATTGCATCTCATATCTATGTTTCATGATAAGATATAATATTCATTGCGAAGTGTTATGCATTCCTCGTCTACGACTCAAATGAATGTAAATGCGACACTTCCTTGCAAGGAAATAGCGTTTGCAGATGTCTACGTATCGCAGCAATAGAGTTCAAATGCTTCTTAAAAAGAGATATTGCATCTCATATCTATGTTTCATGATAAGATATAATATTCATTGCGAAGTGTTATGCATTCCTCGTCTACGATTCAAATGAATGTAAATGCGACACTTCCTTGCAAGGAAATAGCGTTTGCAGATGTCTACGTATCGTAGCAATAGAGTTCTTATGATACTTAAAACGCGATATTGCATCTCATTTCTATGTTTCATGGTAAAATATAATATGATTTGCGAAGTGTTATGTATTCCTCGTCTACACTTCAAATGAATGTGAATGCGACACTTCCTCGCTAGGAAATAGCGTTTGCAGATGTCTACGTATCGTAGCAATAGATTTCTAATGTTTCTTAAAACGCGATATCGCATCTCATTTCTATGTTTCATGGTAAGATATAATATGATTTGCGAAGCGTCATGTATTCCTCGTCTAATCTTCAAATGAATGTAAATGCGACACTTCCTTGCTAGGAAATAGCGTCTGCAGATATCTAGGTATCGTATCAATAGTGTTCTAATGCTTCTTAAAACGCGATATCGCACCTCATTTCTATGTTTCATGGTAAGATGTAATATGATTTGCGATGTGTTATGTATTCCTCGTCTACACTTCAAATGAATGTAAGTGCGACACTTCCTTGCTAGGAAATAGCGTCTGCAGATGTCTACGTATCGTAGAAATAGAGTTCATATGATTCTTAAAACGCGATATCGCATCTCATTTCTATGGTTCATGGTAAGATATAACATGATTTGCGAAGTGTCATGTATTGCTCGTCTACACTTCAAATGATTGTGAATGCGATACTTCCTCGCTAGAAAATAGGGTTTGCAGATGTCTACGTATCGTAGCAATAGCTTTCTAATGCTTCTTAAAACGCGATATCGAATCTCATTTCTATGTTTCATGGTAAGATATAATATTCATTACGAAGTGTTATGCATTCCTCGTCTACGATTCAAATGAATGTAAATGCGACACTTCTTTGCTAGGAAATAGCGTTTGCAAATGTCTACCTATCGTAGCAATAGTGTTCTAATGCTTCTTAAAACGCGATATCGCATCTTTTTTCTATGTTCCATGGTAAGATATAATATGATTTGCGAAGTATTATGTATTCCTCGTCTACACTTCAAATGAATGTAAATGCGACACTTCCTTGCTAGGAAATAGCGTCTGCAGATGTCTAGGTATCGTAGCAATAGAGTTCTAATACTTCTTAAAACGCGATATCGCATCTCATTTCTATGTTTCATGGTAAGATATAATATAATTTGCGAAGTATCATGTATTCCTCGTCTACACTACAAATGAATGTGAATGCGATACTTCCTCGCTAGGAAATAGCATTTGCAGATGTCTACGTATCGCAGCAATAGCTTTCTAATGCTTCTTATAACGCGATATCGCATCTCATTTCTATGTTTCATGGTAAGATGTAATATGATTTGCGAAGTGTCATGTATTCCTCGTCTACACTTCAAATGAATGTAAATACGACATTTCCCTGCAAGGAAATAGCGTTTGCAGATGTCTACGTATCGAAGCAATAGAGTTCAAATGCTTCTTAAAACGCGATATCGCATCTCATTTCTATGTTTCATGGTAAGATATAATATGATTTGCGAAGTATCATGTATTCCTCGTCTACACTTCAAATGAATGTGAATGCGACACTTCCTTGCAAGGAAATAGCGTCTGCAGATGTCTACGTATCGTAGCAATAGAGTTCAGATGCTTCTAAACACAATATATCGCATCTCTATTCTATGTTTCATGGTAAGATATTATAACATGATTTGCGAAGTGTTATGTATTCCTCGTCTACACTTCAAATGAATGTAAATGCGACACTTCCTTGCTAGGAAATAGCGTGTGCAGATGTCTAGGTACTGTAGCAATAGTGTTCTAATGCTTCTTAAAACGCGATATCGCACCTCATTTCTATGTTTCATGGTAAGATGTAATATGATTTGCGATGTGTTATGTATTCCTCGTCTACACTTCAAATGAATGTAAGTGCGACACTTCCTTGCTAGGAAATAGCGTCTGCAGATGTCTACGTATCGTAGAAATAGAGTTCATATGATTCTTAAAACGCGATATCGCATCTCATTTCTATGGTTCATGGTAAGATATAACATGATTTGCGAAGTGTCATGTATTGCTCGTCTACACTTCAAATGATTGTGAATGCGATACTTCCTCGCTAGAAAATAGGGTTTGCAGATGTCTACGTATCGTAGCAATAGCTTTCTAATGCTTCTTAAAACGCGATATCGTATCTCATTTCTATGTTTCATGGTAAGATATAATATTCATTACGAAGTGTTATGCATTCCTCGTCTACGATTCAAATGAATGTAAATGCGACACTTCTTTGCTAGGAAATAGCGTTTGCAAATGTCTACCTATCGTAGCAATAGTGTTCTAATGCTTCTTAAAACGCGATATCGCATCTTTTTTCTATGTTCCATGGTAAGATATAATATGATTTGCGAAGTATTATGTATTCCTCGTCTACACTTCAAATGAATGTAAATGCGACACTTCCTTGCTAGGAAATAGCGTCTGCAGATGTCTAGGTATCGTAGCAATAGAGTTCTAATACTTCTTAAAACGCGATATCGCATCTCATTTCTATGTTTCATGGTAAGATATAATATAATTTGCGAAGTATCATGTATTCCTCGTCTACACTACAAATGAATGTGAATGCGATACTTCCTCGCTAGGAAATAGCATTTGCAGATGTCTACGTATCGCAGCAATAGCTTTCTAATGCTTCTTATAACGCGATATCGCATCTCATTTCTATGTTTCATGGTAAGATGTAATATGATTTGCGAAGTGTCATGTATTCCTCGTCTACACTTCAAATGAATGTAAATACGACATTTCCCTGCAAGGAAATAGCGTTTGCAGATGTCTACGTATCGAAGCAATAGAGTTCAAATGCTTCTTAAAACGCGATATCGCATCTCATTTCTATGTTTCATGGTAAGATATAATATGATTTGCGAAGTATCATGTATTCCTCGTCTACACTTCAAATGAATGTGAATGCGACACTTCCTTGCAAGGAAATAGCGTCTGCAGATGTCTACGTATCGTAGCAATAGAGTTCAGATGCTTCTAAACACAATATATCGCATCTCTATTCTATGTTTCATGGTAAGATATTATAACATGATTTGCGAAGTGTTATGTATTCCTCGTCTACACTTCAAATGAATGTAAATGCGACACTTCCTTGCTAGGAAATAGCGTGTGCAGATGTCTAGGTACTGTAGCAATAGTGTTCTAATGTTTCTTAAAACGCGATATCGCATCTCAGTTCTATGTTTCATGGTAAGATATAACATGATTTGCGAGGTGTTATGTATTCCTCGTCTACACTTCAAATGAATGTAAATGCGACACTTCCATGCAAGGAAATAGCGTCTGCAGATGTCTACGTATCGTAGCAATAGCTTTCTAATGCTTCTTAAAACGCGATATCGAATCTCATTTCTATGTTTCATGGTAAGATATAATATGATTTGCGAAGTGTCATGTATTCCTCGTCTACACTACAAATGAATGTGAATGCGATACTTCCTCGCTAGGAAATAGCATTTGCAGATGTCTACGTATCGCAGCAATAGCTTTCTAATGCTTCTTAAAACGCGAAATCGCATCTCATTTCTATGTTTCATGGTAAGATGTAATATGATTTGCGAAGTGTCATGTATTCCTCGTCTACACTTCAAATGAATGTAAATGCGACATTTCCCTGCAAGGAAATAGCGTTTGCAGATGTCTACGTATCGAAGCAATAGAGTTCAAATGCTTCTTAAAACGCGATATCGCATCTCATTTCTATGTTTCATGGTAAGATATAATATGATTTGCGAAGTATCATGTATTCCTCGTCTACACTTCAAATGAATGTAAATGCGACACTTCCTTGCAAGGAAATAGCGTTTGCAAATGTCTACGTATCGCAGCAATAGAGTTCAAATGCTTCTTAAAAAGAGATATTGCATCTCATATCTATGTTTCATGATAAGATATAATATTCATTGCGAAGTGTTATGCATTCCTCGTCTACGACTCAAATGAATGTAAATGCGACACTTCCTTGCAAGGAAATAGCGTTTGCAGATGTCTACGTATCGCAGCAATAGAGTTCAAATGCTTCTTAAAAAGAGATATTGCATCTCATATCTATGTTTCATGATAAGATATAATATTCATTGCGAAGTGTTATGCATTCCTCGTCTACGATTCAAATGAATGTAAATGCGACACTTCCTTGCAAGGAAATAGCGTTTGCAGATGTCTACGTATCGTAGCAATAGAGTTCTTATGATACTTAAAACGCGATATTGCATCTCATTTCTATGTTTCATGGTAAAATATAATATGATTTGCGAAGTGTTATGTATTCCTCGTCTACACTTCAAATGAATGTGAATGCGACACTTCCTCGCTAGGAAATAGCGTTTGCAGATGTCTACGTATCGTAGCAATAGATTTCTAATGTTTCTTAAAACGCGATATCGCATCTCATTTCTATGTTTCATGGTAAGATATAATATGATTTGCGAAGCGTCATGTATTCCTCGTCTAATCTTCAAATGAATGTAAATGCGACACTTCCTTGCTAGGAAATAGCGTCTGCAGATATCTAGGTATCGTATCAATAGTGTTCTAATGCTTCTTAAAACGCGATATCGCACCTCATTTCTATGTTTCATGGTAAGATGTAATATGATTTGCGATGTGTTATGTATTCCTCGTCTACACTTCAAATGAATGTAAGTGCGACACTTCCTTGCTAGGAAATAGCGTCTGCAGATGTCTACGTATCGTAGAAATAGAGTTCATATGATTCTTAAAACGCGATATCGCATCTCATTTCTATGGTTCATGGTAAGATATAACATGATTTGCGAAGTGTCATGTATTGCTCGTCTACACTTCAAATGATTGTGAATGCGATACTTCCTCGCTAGAAAATAGGGTTTGCAGATGTCTACGTATCGTAGCAATAGCTTTCTAATGCTTCTTAAAACGCGATATCGAATCTCATTTCTATGTTTCATGGTAAGATATAATATTCATTACGAAGTGTTATGCATTCCTCGTCTACGATTCAAATGAATGTAAATGCGACACTTCTTTGCTAGGAAATAGCGTTTGCAAATGTCTACCTATCGTAGCAATAGTGTTCTAATGCTTCTTAAAACGCGATATCGCATCTTTTTTCTATGTTCCATGGTAAGATATAATATGATTTGCGAAGTATTATGTATTCCTCGTCTACACTTCAAATGAATGTAAATGCGACACTTCCTTGCTAGGAAATAGCGTCTGCAGATGTCTAGGTATCGTAGCAATAGAGTTCTAATACTTCTTAAAACGCGATATCGCATCTCATTTCTATGTTTCATGGTAAGATATAATATAATTTGCGAAGTGTCATGTATTCCTCGTCTACACTTCAAATGAATGTAAATGCGACATTTCCCTGCAAGGAAATAGCGTTTGCAGATGTCTACGTATCGAAGCAATAGAGTTCAAATGCTTCTTAAAACGCGATATCGCATCTCAATTCTATGTTTCATGGTAAGATATAACATGATTTGCGAGGTGTTATGTATTCCTCGTCTACACTTCAAATGAATGTAAATGCGACACTTCCATGCAAGGAAATAGCGTCTGCAGATGTCTACGTATCGTAGCAATAGCTTTCTAATGCTTCTTAAAACGCGATATCGAATCTCATTTCTATGTTTCATGGTAAGATATAATATGATTTGCGAAGTGTCATGTATTCCTCGTCTACACTACAAATGAATGTGAATGCGATACTTCCTCGCTAGGAAATAGCATTTGCAGATGTCTACGTATCGCAGCAATAGCTTTCTAATGCTTCTTAAAACGCGAAATCGCATCTCATTTCTATGTTTCATGGTAAGATGTAATATGATTTGCGAAGTGTCATGTATTCCTCGTCTACACTTCAAATGAATGTAAATGCGACATTTCCCTGCAAGGAAATAGCGTTTGCAGATGTCTACGTATCGAAGCAATAGAGTTCAAATGCTTCTTAAAACGCGATATCGCATCTCATTTCTATGTTTCATGGTAAGATATAATATGATTTGCGAAGTATCATGTATTCCTCGTCTACACTTCAAATGAATGTAAATGCGACACTTCCTTGCAAGGAAATAGCGTTTGCAAATGTCTACGTATCGCAGCAATAGAGTTCAAATGCTTCTTAAAAAGAGATATTGCATCTCATATCTATGTTTCATGATAAGATATAATATTCATTGCGAAGTGTTATGCATTCCTCGTCTACGACTCAAATGAATGTAAATGCGACACTTCCTTGCAAGGAAATAGCGTTTGCAGATGTCTACGTATCGCAGCAATAGAGTTCAAATGCTTCTTAAAAAGAGATATTGCATCTCATATCTATGTTTCATGATAAGATATAATATTCATTGCGAAGTGTTATGCATTCCTCGTCTACGATTCAAATGAATGTAAATGCGACACTTCCTTGCAAGGAAATAGCGTTTGCAGATGTCTACGTATCGTAGCAATAGAGTTCTTATGATACTTAAAACGCGATATTGCATCTCATTTCTATGTTTCATGGTAAAATATAATATGATTTGCGAAGTGTTATGTATTCCTCGTCTACACTTCAAATGAATGTGAATGCGACACTTCCTCGCTAGGAAATAGCGTTTGCAGATGTCTACGTATCGTAGCAATAGATTTCTAATGTTTCTTAAAACGCGATATCGCATCTCATTTCTATGTTTCATGGTAAGATATAATATGATTTGCGAAGCGTCATGTATTCCTCGTCTAATCTTCAAATGAATGTAAATGCGACACTTCCTTGCTAGGAAATAGCGTCTGCAGATATCTAGGTATCGTATCAATAGTGTTCTAATGCTTCTTAAAACGCGATATCGCACCTCATTTCTATGTTTCATGGTAAGATGTAATATGATTTGCGATGTGTTATGTATTCCTCGTCTACACTTCAAATGAATGTAAGTGCGACACTTCCTTGCTAGGAAATAGCGTCTGCAGATGTCTACGTATCGTAGAAATAGAGTTCATATGATTCTTAAAACGCGATATCGCATCTCATTTCTATGGTTCATGGTAAGATATAACATGATTTGCGAAGTGTCATGTATTGCTCGTCTACACTTCAAATGATTGTGAATGCGATACTTCCTCGCTAGAAAATAGGGTTTGCAGATGTCTACGTATCGTAGCAATAGCTTTCTAATGCTTCTTAAAACGCGATATCGAATCTCATTTCTATGTTTCATGGTAAGATATAATATTCATTACGAAGTGTTATGCATTCCTCGTCTACGATTCAAATGAATGTAAATGCGACACTTCTTTGCTAGGAAATAGCGTTTGCAAATGTCTACCTATCGTAGCAATAGTGTTCTAATGCTTCTTAAAACGCGATATCGCATCTTTTTTCTATGTTCCATGGTAAGATATAATATGATTTGCGAAGTATTATGTATTCCTCGTCTACACTTCAAATGAATGTAAATGCGACACTTCCTTGCTAGGAAATAGCGTCTGCAGATGTCTAGGTATCGTAGCAATAGAGTTCTAATACTTCTTAAAACGCGATATCGCATCTCATTTCTATGTTTCATGGTAAGATATAATATAATTTGCGAAGTATCATGTATTCCTCGTCTACACTACAAATGAATGTGAATGCGATACTTCCTCGCTAGGAAATAGCATTTGCAGATGTCTACGTATCGCAGCAATAGCTTTCTAATGCTTCTTATAACGCGATATCGCATCTCATTTCTATGTTTCATGGTAAGATATAATATGATTTGCGAAGTGTCATGTATTCCTCGTCTACACTTCAAATGAATGTAAATGCGACACTTCCTTGCAAGGAAGTAGCGTTTGCAGATGTCTACGTATCGAAGCAATAGAGTTCAAATGCTTCTTAAAACGCGATATCGCATCTCATCTCTATGTTTCATGGTAAGATATAATATGATTTGCGAAGTATCTTGTATTCCTCGTCTACACTTCAAATGAATGTAAATGCGACACTTCCTTGCAAGGAAATAGCGTTTGCAGATGTCTACGTATCGCAGCAATAGAGTTCAAATGCTTCTTAAAAAGAGATATTGCATCTCATATCTATGTTTCATGATAAGATATAATATTCATTGCGAAGTGTTATGCATTCCTCGTCTACGATTCAAATGAATGTAAATGCGACACTTCCTTGCAAGGAAATAGCGTTTGCAGATGTCTACGTATCGTAGCAATAGAGTTCTTATGATACTTAAAACGCGATATTGCATCTCATTTCTATGTTTCATGGTAAGATATAATATGATTTGCGAAGTGTTATGTATTCCTCGTCTACACTTCAAATGAATGTGAATGCGACACTTCCTCGCTAGGAAATAGCGTTTGCAGATATCTACGTATCGTAGCAATAGATTTATAATGTTTCTTAAAACGCGATATCGCATCTCATTTCTATGTTTCATGGTAAGATATAATACGATTTGCGAAGCGTCATGTATTCCTCGTCTAATCTTCAAATGAATGTAATTGCGACACTTCCTTGCTAGGAAATAGCGTCTGCAGATGTCTAGGTATCGTATCAATAGTGTTCTAATGCTTCTTAAAACGCGATATCGCACCTCATTTCTATGTTTCATGGTAAGATGTAATATGATTTGCGATGTGTTATGTATTCCTCGTCTACACTTCAAATGAATGTAAGTGCGACACTTATTTGCTAGGAAATAGCGTCTGCAGATGTCTATGTATCGTAGAAATAGAGTTCATATGATTCTTAAAACGCGATATCGCATCTCATTTCTATGGTTCATGGTAAGATATAACATGATTTGCGAAGTGTTATGCATTCCTCGTCTACGATTCAAATGAATGTAAATGCGACACTTCTTTGCTAGGAAATAGCGTTTGCAAATGTCTACCTATCGTAGCAATAGTGTTCTAATGCTTCTTAAAACGCGATATCGCATCTTTTTTCTATGTTCCATGGTAAGATATAATATGATTTGCGAAGTATTATGTATTCCTCGTCTACACTTCAAATGAATGTAAATGCGACACTTCCTTGCTAGGAAATAGCGTCTGCAGATGTCTAGGTATCGTAGCAATAGAGTTCTAATACTTCTTAAAACGCGATATCGCATCTCATTTCTATGTTTCATGGTAAGATATAATATAATTTGCGAAGTATCATGTATTCCTCGTCTACACTACAAATGAATGTGAATGCGATACTTCCTCGCTAGGAAATAGCATTTGCAGATGTCTACGTATCGCAGCAATAGCTTTCTAATGCTTCTTATAACGCGATATCGCATCTCATTTCTATGTTTCATGGTAAGATGTAATATGATTTGCGAAGTGTCATGTATTCCTCGTCTACACTTCAAATGAATGTAAATACGACATTTCCCTGCAAGGAAATAGCGTTTGCAGATGTCTACGTATCGAAGCAATAGAGTTCAAATGCTTCTTAAAACGCGATATCGCATCTCATTTCTATGTTTCATGGTAAGATATAATATGATTTGCGAAGTATCATGTATTCCTCGTCTACACTTCAAATGAATGTAAATCCGATACTTCCTTGCTAGGAAATAGCGTCTGCAGATGTCTACGTATCGTAGAAATAGAGTTCATATGATTCTTAAAACGCGATATCGCATCTCATTTCTATGGTTCATGGTAAGATATAACATGATTTGCGAAGTGTCATGTATTGCTCGTCTACACTTCAAATGATTGTGAATGCGATACTTCCTCGCTAGAAAATAGGGTTTGCAGATGTCTACGTATCGTAGCAATAGCTTTCTAATGCTTCTTAAAACGCGATATCGAATCTCATTTCTATGTTTCATGGTAAGATATAATATTCATTACGAAGTGTTATGCATTCCTCGTCTACGATTCAAATGAATGTAAATGCGACACTTCTTTGCTAGGAAATAGCGTTTGCAAATGTCTACCTATCATAGCAATAGTGTTCTAATGCTTCTTAAAACGCGATATCGCATCTTTTTTCTATGTTCCATGGTAAGATATAATATGATTTGCGAAGTATTATGTATTCCTCGTCTACACTTCAAATGAATGTAAATGCGACACTTCCTTGCTAGGAAATAGCGTCTGCAGATGTCTAGGTATCGTAGCAATAGAGATCTAATACTTCTTAAAACGCGATATCGCATCTCATTTCTATGTTTCATGGTAAGATATAATATAATTTGCTAAGTATCATGTATTCCTCGTCTACACTTCAAACGAATGTAAATGCGACACTTCCTTGCTAGGAAATAGCGTCTGCAGATGTCTAGCTATCGTAGTAATAGAGTTCTAATGCTTCTTAAAACGCGATATCGCATCTCATTTCTATGTTTCATGGTAAGATATAATATGATTTGCGAAGTGTCATGTATTCCTCGTCTACACTTCAAATGAATGTAAATGCGACACTTCCTTGCAAGGAAGTAGCGTTTGCAGATGTCTACGTATCGAAGCAATAGAGTTCAAATGCTTCTTAAAACGCGATATCGCATCTCATCTCTATGTTTCATGGTAAGATATAATATGATTTGCGAAGTATCTTGTATTCCTCGTCTACACTTCAAATGAATGTAAATGCGACACTTCCTTGCAAGGAAATAGCGTTTGCAGATGTCTACGTATCGCAGCAATAGAGTTCAAATGCTTCTTAAAAAGAGATATTGCATCTCATATCTATGTTTCATGATAAGATATAATATTCATTGCGAAGTGTTATGCATTCCTCGTCTACGATTCAAATGAATGTAAATGCGACACTTCCTTGCAAGGAAATAGCGTTTGCAGATGTCTACGTATCGTAGCAATAGAGTTCTTATGATACTTAAAACGCGATATTGCATCTCATTTCTATGTTTCATGGTAAGATATAATATGATTTGCGAAGTGTTATGTATTCCTCGTCTACACTTCAAATGAATGTGAATGCGACACTTCCTCGCTAGGAAATAGCGTTTGCAGATATCTACGTATCGTAGCAATAGATTTATAATGTTTCTTAAAACGCGATATCGCATCTCATTTCTATGTTTCATGGTAAGATATAATACGATTTGCGAAGCGTCATGTATTCCTCGTCTAATCTTCAAATGAATGTAATTGCGACACTTCCTTGCTAGGAAATAGCGTCTGCAGATGTCTAGGTATCGTATCAATAGTGTTCTAATGCTTCTTAAAACGCGATATCGCACCTCATTTCTATGTTTCATGGTAAGATGTAATATGATTTGCGATGTGTTATGTATTCCTCGTCTACACTTCAAATGAATGTAAGTGCGACACTTCCTTGCTAGGAAATAGCGTCTGCAGATGTCTATGTATCGTAGAAATAGAGTTCATATGATTCTTAAAACGCGATATCGCATCTCATTTCTATGGTTCATGGTAAGATATAACATGATTTGCGAAGTGTCATGTATTGCTCGTCTACACTTCAAATGATTGTGAATGCGATACTTCCTCGCTAGAAAATAGCGTTTGCAGATGTCTACGTATCGTAGCAATAGCTTTCTAATGCTTCTTAAAACGCGATATCGAATCTCATTTCTATGTTTCATGGTAAGATATAATATTCATTACGAAGTGTTATGCATTCCTCGTCTACGATTCAAATGAATGTAAATGCGACACTTCTTTGCTAGGAAATAGCGTTTGCAAATGTCTACCTATCGTAGCAATAGTGTTCTAATGCTTCTTAAAACGCGATATCGCATCTTTTTTCTATGTTCCATGGTAAGATATAATATGATTTGCGAAGTATTATGTATTCCTCGTCTACACTTCAAATGAATGTAAGTGCGACACTTCCTTGCTAGGAAATAGCGTCTGCAGATGTCTACGTATCGTAGCAATAGAGTTCTAATACTTCTTAAAACGCGATATCGCATCTCATTTCTATGTTTCATGGTAAGATATAATATAATTTGCGAAGTATCATGTATTCCTCGTCTACACTTCAAATGAATGTAAATGCGACACTTCCTTGCTAGGAAATAGCGTTTGCAAATGTCTACGTATCGTAGCAATAGCTTTCTAATGCTTCTTAAAACGCGATATCGAATCTCATTTCTATGTTTCATGGTAAGATATAATATGATTTGCGAAGTGTCATGTATTCCTCGTCTACACTACAAATGAATGTGAATGCGATACTTCCTCGCTAGGAAATAGCATTTGCAGATGTCTACGTATCGCAGCAATAGCTTTCTAATGCTTCTTATAACGCGATATCGCATCTCATTTCTATGTTTCATGGTAAGATGTAATATGATTTGCGAAGTGTCATGTATTCCTCGTCTACACTTCAAATGAATGTAAATGCGACATTTCCCTGCAAGGAAATAGCGTTTGCAGATGTCTACGTATCGTAGCAATAGAGTTCTTATGATACTTAAAACGCGATATTGCATCTCATTTCTATGTTTCATGGTAAGATATAATATGATTTGCGAAGTGTTACGTATTCCTCGTCTACACTTCAAATGAATGTAAATGCGACACTTCCTTGCTAGGAAATAGCGTCTGCAGATGTCTAGGTATCGTAGCAATAGAGTTCTAATACTTCTTAAAACGCGATATCGCATCTCATTTCTATGTTTCATGGTAAGATATAATATAATTTGCGAAGTATCATGTTTTCCTCGTCTACACTTCAAATGAATGTAAATGCGACACTTCCTTGCTAGGAAATAGCGTCTGCAGATGTCTACGTATCGAAGCAATAGAGTTCAAATGCTTCTTAAAACGAGATATTGCATCTCATATATATGTTTCATGATAAGATATAATATTCATTGCGAAGTGTTATGCATTCCTCGTCTACGATTCAAATGAATGTAAATGCGACACTTCCTTGCAAGGAAATAGCGTTTGCGGATGTTTACGTATCGTAGCAATAGTGTTCTTATGATTCTTAAAACGCGATATTGCATCTCATTTCTGTGTTTCATGGTAAGATGTAATATGATTTGCGAAGTGTTATGTATTCCTCGTCTACACTTCAAATGAATGTGAATGCGACACTTCCTTGCTAGGAAATAGCGTCTGCAGATGTCTAGGTATCGTAACAATAAAGTTCTAATGCTTCTTAAAACGCGATATCGCATCTCATTTCTATGTTTCATGGTAAGATATAATATGATTTGCGAAGTGTTATGTATTCCTCGTCTACACTTCAAATGAATGTAAATGCGACACTTCCTTGCTAGGAAATAGCGATTGCAGATGTCTACGTATCGTAGCAATAGAGTTCATATGATTCTTAAAACGCGATATCGCATCTCATTTCTATGTTTCATGGTAAGATATAACATGATTTGCGAATTGTTATGTATTCCTCGTCTACACATCAAATGAATGTAAATGCGATACTTCCTCGCTAGGAAATAGCGTTTGCAGATGTATACGTATCGTAGCAATAGCTTTCTAATGCTTCTTAAAACGCGATATCGCATCTCATTTCTATGTTTCATGGTAAGATATAATATGATTTGCGAAGTGTCATGTATTCCTCGTCTACACTTCAAATGAATGTAAATGCGACACTTCCCTGCAAGGAAATAGCGTTTGCAGATGTCTACGTATCGTAGCAATAGAGTTCTTATGATTCTTAAAACGCGATATTGCTTCTCATTTCTATGTTTCATGGCAAGATATAATATGATTTGCGAAGTGTTATGTATTCCTCGTCTACACTTCAAATGAATGTAAATGCGACACTTCTTTGCTAGGAAATAGCGTTAGCAAATGTCTACCTATCGTAGCAATGGTGTTCTAATGCTTCTTAAAACGCGATATCGCATCTCATTTCTATGTTTCATGGTAAGATATAATATGATTTGCGAAGTATCATGTATTCCCCGTCTACACTTCAAATGAATGTAAATGCGACACTTCCTTGCAAGGAAATAGCGTTTGCAGATGTCTACGTATCGTAGCAATACAGTTCTAATGCTTCTTAAAATGAGATATTGCATCTCATATCTATGTTTCATGATAAGATATAATATTCATTGCGGAGTGTTATGCATTCCTCGTCTACGATTCAAATGAATGTAAACGCGACACTTCCTTGCAAGGAAATAGCGTTTGCAGATGTCTACGTATCGTAGCAATAGAGTTCTTATGATTCTTAATACGCGATATTGCATCTCATTTCTATGTTTCATGGTAAGATATAATATGATTTGCGAAGTGTTATGTATTCCTCGTCTACACTTCAAATGAATGTGAATGCGACACTTCCATGCTAGGAAATAGCGTTTGCAGATGTCTACGTATCGAAGCAATAGAGTTCAAATGCTTCTAAAAACAAGATATAGCATCTCAATTCTATGTTTCATGATAAGATGTAATATTCATTGCGAAGTGTTATGTATTCCTCACCTACACTTCAAATGAATGTAAACGCGACACTTCCTCGCTAGGAAATAGCGTTTGCAGATGTCTACGTATCGTAGCAATAGCTTTCTAATGCTTCTTAAAACGCGATATCGCATCTCATTTCTATGTTTCATGGTAAGATATAATATTCATTGCGAAGTGTTATGCATTCCTCGTCTACGAATCAAATGAATGTATATGCGACACTTCCTTGCAAGGAAATAGCGTTTGCAGATGTCTACGTATCGTAGCGATAGTGTTTTTATGGTTCTTAAAAGGCGATATCGCATCTCATTTCTATGTTTCATGGTAAGGTATAATATGATTTGCGAAGTATCATGTATTCCTCGTCTACACTTCAAATGAATGTAAATGCGACACTTCCTTGCAAGGAAATAGCGTTTGCAGATGTCTACGTATCGAAGCAATACAGTTCAAATGCTTCTTAGAACGAAATATTGCATCTCATATCTATGTTTCATGATAAGATATAATATTCATTGCGAAGTGTTATGCATTCCTCGTCTACACTTCAAATGAATGTAAATGCGACACTTCCTTGCTAGGAAATAGCGATTGCAGATGTCTACGTATCGTAGCAATAGAGTTCATATGATTCTTAAAACGCGATATCGCATATCATTTCTATGTTTCATGGTAAGATATAATATGATTTGCGAAGTATCATGTATTCCTCGTCTACACTTCAAATGAATGTAAATGCGATACTTCCTCGTTAGGAAATAGCGTTTGCAGATGTCTACGTATCGTTAGCAATAGCTTTCTAATGCTTCTTAAAACGCGATATCGCATCTCATTTCTATGTTTCATGGTAAGATATAATATGATTTGCGAAGTGTCACGTATTCCTCGTCTACATTTCAAATGAATGTAAATGCGACACTTCCTAGCAAGGAAATAGCGTTTGCAGGTGTCTACGTATCGTAGCAATAGCTTTCTAATGCTTCTTAAAACGCGATATCGCATCTCATTTCTATGTTTCAAGGTAAGATATAACATGATTTGCGAAGTGTTATGTATTCCTCGTCTACACTTCAAATGAATGTAAATGCGACACTTCTTTGCTAGGAAATAGCGTTTGCAAATGTCTACATATCGTAGCAACAGTGTTCTAATGCTTCTTAAAACGCGATATCGCATCTCATTTCTATGTTTCATGGTAAGATATAATATGATTTGCGAAATATCATGTATTCCTCGTCTACACTTCAAATGAATGTAAATGCGACACTTCCTTGCAAGGAAATAGCGTTTGCAGATTTCTACGTATCGAAGCAATACAGTTCAAATGCTTCTTAGAACGAAATATTGCATCTCATATCTATGCTTCATGATAAGATATAATATTCATTGCGAAATGTTATGCATTCCTCGTCTACACTTCAAATGAATGTAAATGCGACACTTCCTCGCTAGGAAACAGCGTTTGCAGATGTCTACGTATCGTAGCGATAGAGTTTTTACGATTCTTAAAAGGCGATATCGCATCTCATTTCTATGATTCATGGTAAGGTATAATATGATATGCGAAGTGTTATGTATTCCTCGTCTACACTTCAAATGAATGTAAATGTGACATTTCCTTGCAACGAAATAGCGTTTGCAAATGTCTACGTATCGTAGCAATAGGGTTCATATGATTCTTAAAACGCGATATCGCATCTCATTTCTATGTTTCATGGTAAGATATAACATGATTTGCGAAGTGTTATGTATTCCTGGTCTACACTTCAAATGAATGTAAATGCGATACTTCCTCGCTAGGAAATAGCGTTTGCAGATGTCTACGTATCGTAGCAATAGCTTTCTAATGCTTCTTAGAACGCGATATCGCATCTCATTTCTATGTTTCATGGTAAGATATAACATTCATTGCGAAGTGTTATGCATTCCTCGTCTACGATTCAAATGAATGTAAATGCGACACTTCCTCGCTAGGAAATAGCGTTTGCAGATGTCTACGTATCGTAGCAATAGCTTTCTAGTGCTTCTTAAAACGCGATATCGCATCTCATTTCTATGTTTTATGGTAAGATATAACATGATTTGCGAAGTGTTATGTATTCCTCGTCTACACTTCAAATGAATGTGATTGCGATACTTCCTCGCTAGGAAATAGCGTTTGCAGATGTCTACGTATCGTTAGCAATAGCTTTCTAATGCTTCTTACAACGCGATATCGCATCTCATTTCTATGTTTCATGGTAAGATATGATATGATTTGCGAAGTGTCACGTATTCCTCGTCTACATTTCAAATGAATGTAAATGCGACACTTCCTAGCAAGGAAATAGCGTTTGCAGATGTCTACGTATCGTAGCAATAGCTTTCTAATGCTTCTTAAAACGCGATATCGCATCTCATTTCTATGTTTCAAGGTAAGATATAACATGATTTGCGAAGTGTTATGTATTCCTCGTCTACACTTCAAATGAATGTAAATGCGACACTTCTTTGCTAGGAAATAGCGTTTGCAAATGTCTACATATCGTAGGAACAGTGTTCTAATGCTTCTTAAAACGCGATATCGCATCTCATTTCTATGTTTCGTGGTAAGATATAATATGATTTGCGAAGTATCATGTATTCCTCGTCTAAACTTCAAATGAATGTAAATGCGACACTTCCTTGCAAGGAAATAGCGTTTGCAGATGTCTACGTATCGAAGCAATACAGTTCAAATGCTTCTTAGAACGAAATATTGCATCTCATATCTATGTTTCATGATAAGATATAATATTCATTGCGAAGTGTTATGCATTCCTCGTCTACACTTCAAATGAATGTAAATGTGACATTTCCTTGCAACGAAATAGCGTTTGCAAATGTCTACGTATCGTAGCAATAGAGTTCATATGATTCTTAAAACGCGATATCGCAGCTCATTTCTATGTTTCATGGTAAGATATAACATGATTTGCGAAGTGTTTTGTATTCCTCGTCTACACTTCAAATGAATGTGAATGCGACACTTCCTTGCAAGGAAATAGCGTTTGCAGATGTCTACGTATCGAAGCAATAGAGTTCAAATGCTTCTTATAACGAGATATTGCATCTCATATCTATGTTTCATGATAAGATATAATATTCATTGCGAAGTGTTATGCATTCCTCGTCTACACTTCAAATGAATGTAAATGTGACATTTCCTTGCAACGAAATAGCGTTTGCAAATGTCTACGTATCGTAGCAATAGAGTTCATATGATTCTTAAAACGCGATATCGCAGCTCATTTCTATGTTTCATGGTAAGATATAACATGATTTGCGAAGTGTTTTGTATTCCTCGTCTACACTTCAAATGAATGTGAATGCGACACTTCCTTGCAAGGAAATAGCGTTTGCAGATGTCTACGTATCGAAGCAATAGAGTTCAAATGCTTCTTAAAACGAGATATTGCATCTCATATCTATGTTTCATGATAAGATATAATATACATTGCGAAGTGTTATGCATTCCTCGTCTACACTTCAAATGAATGTAAATGCGACACTTCCTTGCTAGGAAATAGCGATTGCAGATGTCTACGTATCGTAGCAATAGAGTTCATATGATTCTTAAAACTCGATATCGCATCTCATTTCTATGTTTTATGGTAAGATATAACATGATTTGCGAAGTGTTATGTATTCCTCGTCTACACTTCAAATGAATGTGATTGCGATACTTCCTCGCTAGGAAATAGCGTTTGCAGATGTCTACGTATCGTTAGCAATAGCTTTCTAATGCTTCTTAAAACGCGATATCGCATCTCATTTCTATGTTTCATGGTAAGATATAACATTCATTGCGAAGTGTTATGCATCCCTCGTCTACGACTCAAATGAATGTAAATGCGACACTTCCTCGCTAGGAAATAGCGTTTGCAGATGTCTACGTATCGTAGCAATAGCTTTCTAATGCTTCTTAAAACGCGACATCGCATCTCATTTCTATGTTTCAAGGTAAGATATAACATGATTTGCGAAGTATCATGTATTCCTCGTCTACACTTCAAATGAATGTAAATGCGACACTTCCTTGCAAGGAAATAGCGTTTGCAGATTTCTACGTATCGAAGCAATACAGTTCAAATGCTTCTTAGAACGAAATATTTCATCTCATATCTATGTTTCATGATAAGATATAATATTCATTGCGAAGTGTTATGCATTCCGCGTCTACACTTCAAAGGAATGTAAATGCGACACTTCCTTGCTAGGAAATAGCGATTGCAGATGTCTACGTATCGTAGCAATAGAGTTCATATGATTCTTAAAACGCGATATCGTATATCATTTCTATGTTTCATGGTAAGATATAATATGATTTGCGAAGTATCATGTATTCCTCGTCTACACTTCAAATGAATGTAAATGCGATACTTCCTCGCTAGGAAATAGCGTTTGCAGATGTCTACGTATCGTAGCAATAGCTTTCTAATGCTTCTTAAAACGCGATATCGCATCTCATTTCTATGTTTCAAGGTAAGATATAACATGATTTGCGAAGTGTTATGTATTCCTCGTCTACACTTCAAATGAATGTAAATGCGACACTTCTTTGCTAGGAAATAGCGTTTGCAAATGTCTACATATCGTAGCAACAGTGTTCTAATGCTTCTTAAAACGCGATATCGCATCTCATTTCAATGTTTCATGGTAAGATATAATATGATTTGCGAAGTGTCACGTATTCCTCGTCTACACTTCAAATGAATGTGAATGCGACACTTCCTCACTAGGAAACAGCGTTTGCAGATGTCTACGTATCGTAGCAATAGAGTTCTAATGCTTCTTAAAACGCCATATCGCATCTCATTTCTATGTTTCATGGTAAGATATAATATGATTTGCGAAGTGTTATGTATTCCTCGCCTTCACTTCAAATGAATGTAAATGCGTCACTTCTTTGCTAGGAAATAGCGTTTGCAAATGTCTACGTATCGTAGCAATAGAGTTCAAATGCTTCTTAAAATGCGATATCGCATCACATTTCTATGTTTCATGGTAAGATATAATATGATTTGCGAAGTATCATGTATTCCTCGTCTACACTTCAAATGAATGTAGATGCGACACTTCCTTGCAAGGAAATAGCGTTTGCAGATGTCTACGTATCGTAGCGATAGTGTTTTTATGATTCTTAAAACGCGATATCGCATCTCATTTCTATGTTTCATGGTAAGATATAATATGATTTGCGAAGTATCATGTATTCCTCGTCTACACTTCAAATGAATGTAAATGCGACACTTCCTTGCAACGAAATAGCGTTTGCAGATGTCTACGTATCGTAGCAATAGAGTTCTTATGATCCTTAAAACGCGATATCGCATCTCATTTCTATGTTTCATGGTAAGATATAATATGATTTGCGAAGTGTCATGTATTCCTCGTCTACACTTCAAATGAATGTAAATGCGACACTTCCTTGCAAGGAAATAGCGTTTGCAGATGTCTACGTATCGAAGCAATAGAGTTCAAATGCTTCTTAAAACGCGATATCGCATCTCAATTCTAAGTTTCATGGTAAGATGTAATATGATTTGCGAAGTATCATGTATTCCTCGTCTACACTTCAAATGAATGCAAATGCGACACTTCCTTGCAAAGAAATAGCGTTTGCAGATGTCTACGTATCGAAGCAATAGAGTTCAAATGCTTCTTAAAACGAGATATTGCACTCATATCTATGTTTCATGATAAGATATAATATTCATTGCGAAGTGTTATGCATTCCTCGTCTACGAATCAAGTGAATGTAAATGAGACACTTCCTTGCAAGGAAATAGCATTTGCAGATGTCTACGTGTCGTAGCAATAGAGTTCTTATGATTCTTAAAACGCGATATTGCATCTCATTTCTATGTTTCATGGTAAGATATAATATGATTTGCGAAGTGTTATGTATTCCTCGTCTACACTTCAATGAATGTGAATGCGACACTTCCTCGCTAGGAAATAGCGTTTGCAGATGTCTACGTATCGTAGCAATAGAGTTCTAATGCTTCTTAAAACGCGATATCGCATCTCATTTCTATGTTTCATGGTAAGATATAATATGATTTGCGAAGTATCATGTATTCCTCGTCTACACTTCAAATGAATGTAAATGCGACACTTCCTTGCTAGGAAATAGCGATTGCAGATGTCTACGTATCGTAGCAATAGAGTTCATGTGATTCTTAAAACGCGATATTGCATCTCATTTCTATGTTTCATGGTAAGATATAATATGATTTGCGAAGTGTTATGTATTCCGCGTCTACACTTGAAATGAATGTGAATGCGACACTTCCTCGCTAGGAAATAACGTTAGCAGATGTCTACGTATCGTAGCAATAGAGTTCTAATGCTTCTTAAAACGCGAAACCGCATCTCATTTCTATGTTTCATGGTAAGATATAATATAATTTGCGAAGTGTCATGTATTCCTCGTCTACACTTCAAATGAATGTAAATGCGACACTTGCTTGCTAGGAAATAGCGTTTGCAGATGTCTACGTATCGTAGCGATAGTGTTTTTATGATTCTTAAAAGGCGATATCGCATCTCATTTCTATGTTTCATGGTAAGGTATAATATGATATGCGAAGTGTTATGTATTCCTCGTCTACACTTCAAATGAATGTAAATGTGACACTTCCTAGCAAGGAAATAGCGTTTGCAGATGTCTACGTATCGTAGCAATAGCTTTCTAATGCTTCTTAAAACGCGATATCGCATCTCATTTCTATGTTTCAAGGTAAGATATAACATGATTTGCGAAGTGTTATGTATTCCTCGTCTACACTTCAAATGAATGTAAATGCGACACTTCTTTGCTAGGAAATAGCGTTTGCAAATGTCTACATATCGTAGGAACAGTGTTCTAATGCTTCTTAAAACGCGATATCGCATCTCATTTCTATGTTTCGTGGTAAGATATAATATGATTTGCGAAGTATCATGTATTCCTCGTCTACACTTCAAATGAATGTAAATGCGACACTTCCTTGCAAGGAAATAGCGTTTGCAGATGTCTACGTATCGAAGCAATACAGTTCAAATGCTTCTTAGAACGAAATATTGCATCTCATATCTATGTTTCATGATACGATATAATATTCATTGCGAAGTGTTATGCATTCCTCGTCTACACTTCAAATGAATGTAAATGCGACACTTCCTTGCTAGGAAATAGCGATTGCAGATGTCTACGTATCGTAGCAATAGAGTTCATATGATTCTTAAAACGCGATATCGCATCTCATTTCTATGTTTTATGGTAAGATATAACATGATTTGCGAAGTGTTATGTATTCCTCGTCTACACTTCAAATGAATGTGATTGCGATACTTCCTCGCTAGGAAATAGCGTTTGCAGATGTCTACGTATCGTAGCAATAGCTTTCTAATGCTTCTTAAAACGCGATATCGCATCTCATTTCTATGTTTCAAGGTAAGATATAACATGATTTGCGAAGTGCTATGTATTCCTCGTCTACAATTCAAATGAATGTAAATGCGACACTTCTTTGCTAGGAAATAGCGCTTGCAAATGTCTACATATCGTAGCAACAGTGTTCTAATGCTTCTTAATACGCGATATCGCATCTCATTTCAATGTTTCATGGTAAGATATAATATGATTTGCGAAGTGTCACGTATTCCTCGTCTACACTTCAAATGAATGTGAATGCGACACTTCCTCACTAGGAAACAGCGTCTGCAGATGTCTACGTATCGTAGCAATAGAGTTCTAATGCTTCTTAAAACGCCATATCGCATCTCATTTCTATGTTTCATGGTAAGATATAATATGATTTGCGAAGTGTTATGTATTCCTCGCCTTCACTTCAAATGAATGTAAATGCGTCACTTCTTTGCTAGGAAATAGCGTTTGCAAATGTCTACGTATCGTAGCAATAGAGTTCAAATGCTTCTTAAAATGCGATATCGCATCACATTTCTATGTTTCATGGTAAGATATAATATGATTTGCGAAGTGTCATGTATTCCTCGTCTACACTTCAAATGAATGTAAATGCGACACTTCCTTGCAAGGAAATAGCGTTTGCAGATGTCTACGTATCGAAGCAATAGAGTTCAAATGCTTCTTAAAACGCGATATCGCATCTCAATTCTAAGTTTCATGGTAAGATATAATATGATTTGCGAAGTATCATGTATTCCTCGTCTACACTTCAAATGAATGCAAATGCGACACTTCCTTGCAAAGAAATAGAGTTTGCAGATGTCTACGTATCGAAGCAATAGAGTTCAAATGCTTCTTAAAACGAGATATTGCATCTCATATCTATGTTTCATGATAAGATATAATATGATTTGCGAAGTGTTATGTATTCCGCGTCTACACTTCAAATGAATGTGAATGCGACACTTCCTCGCTAGGAAATAGCGTTTGCAGATGTCTACGTATCGTAGCAATAGAGTTCTAATGCTTCTTAAAACGCGATACCGCATCTCATTTCTATGTTTCATGGTAAGATATAATATGATTTGCGAAGTGTCATGTATTCCTCGTCTACACTTCAAATGAATGTAAATGCCACACTTCCTTGCTAGGAAATAGCGTTTGCTGATGTCTACGTATCGAAGCAATAGAGTTCAAATGCTTCTTAAAACGCGATATCGCATCTCATTTCTAAATTTCATGGTAAGATATAATATGATTTGCGAAGTATCATGTATTCCTCGTCTACGCTTCAAATGAATGTAAATGCGACACTTCCTTGCTAGGAAATAGCGTTTGCAGATGTCTACGTATCGAAGCAATAGAGTTCAAATGCTTCTTAAAACGAGATATTGCATATCATATCTATGTTTCCTGATAAGATATAATATTCATTACGAAGTGTTATGCATTCCTCGTCTACGATTCAAATGAATGTTAATGCGACACTTCCTTGCAAGGAAATAGCGTTTGCAGAAGTCCACGTATCGTAGCAATAGAGTTCTTATGATTCTTAAAACGCGATATTGCATCTCATTTCTATGTTTCATGGTAAGATATAACATGATTTGCGAAGTGTTATGTATTCCTCGTCGACACTTCAAGTGAATGTGAATGCGACACTTCCTCGCTAGGAAACAGCGTTTGCAGATGTCTACGTATCGCAGCAATAGAGTTCTAATGCTTCTTAAAACGCGATATCGCATCTCATTTCTATGTTTCATGGTAAGATATAATATGATTTGCGAAGTGTTACGTATTCCTCGTCTACACTTCAAATGAATGTGAATGCGACACTTCCTCGCTAGGAAATAGCGTTTGCAGATGTCTACGTATCGTAGCAATAGAGTTCTAATGCTTCTTAAAACGCGATACCGCATCTCATTTCTATGTTTCATGGTAAGATATAATATGATTTGCGAAGTGTCATGTATTCCTCGTCTACACTTCAAATGAATGTAAATGCCACACTTCCTTGCTAGGAAATAGCGTTTGCTGATGTCTACGTATCGAAGCAATAGAGTTCAAATGCTTCTTAAAACGCGATATCGCATCTCATTTCTAAATTTCATGGTAAGATATAATATGATTTGCGAAGTATCATGTATTCCTCGTCTACGCTTCAAATGAATGTAAATGCGACACTTCCTTGCTAGGAAATAGCGTTTGCAGATGTCTACGTATCGAAGCAATAGAGTTCAAATGCTTCTTAAAACGAGATATTGCATATCATATCTATGTTTCCTGATAAGATATAATATTCATTGCGAAGTGTTATGCATTCCTCGTCTACGATTCAAATGAATGTTAATGCGACACTTCCTTGCAAGGAAATAGCGTTTGCAGAAGTCCACGTATCGTAGCAATAGAGTTCTTATGATTCTTAAAACGCGATATTGCATCTCATTTCTATGTTTCATGGTAAGATATAACATGATTTGCGAAGTGTTATGTATTCCTCGTCGACACTTCAAGTGAATGTGAATGCGACACTTCCTCGCTAGGAAACAGCGTTTGCAGATGTCTACGTATCGCAGCAATAGAGTTCTAATGCTTCTTAAAACGCGATATCGCATCTCATTTCTATGTTTCATGGTAAGATATAATATGATTTGCGAAGTGTTACGTATTCCTCGTCTACACTTCAAATGAATGTGAATGCGACACTTCCTCGCTAGGAAATAGCGTTTGCAGATGTCTACGTATCGTAGCAATAGAGTTCTAATGCTTCTTAAAACGCGATACCGCATCTCATTTCTATGTTTCATGGTAAGATATAATATGATTTGCGAAGTGTCATGTATTCCTCGTCTACACTTCAAATGAATGTAAATGCCACACTTCCTTGCTAGGAAATAGCGTTTGCTGATGTCTACGTATCGAAGCAATAGAGTTCAAATGCTTCTTAAAACGCGATATCGCATCTCATTTCTAAATTTCATGGTAAGATATAATATGATTTGCGAAGTATCATGTATTCCTCGTCTACGCTTCAAATGAATGTAAATGCGACACTTCCTTGTTAGGAAATATCGTTTGCAGATGTCTACGTATCGAAGCAATAGAGTTCAAATGCTTCTTAAAACGAGATATTGCATATCATATCTATGTTTCCTGATAAGATATAATATTCATTGCGAAGTGTTATGCATTCCTCGTCTACGATTCAAATGAATGTTAATGCGACACTTCCTTGCAAGGAAATAGCGTTTGCAGAAGTCCACGTATCGTAGCAATAGAGTTCTTATGATTCTTAAAACGCGATATTGCATCTCATTTCTATGTTTCATGGTAAGATATAACATGATTTGCGAAGTGTTATGTATTCCTCGTCGACACTTCAAGTGAATGTGAATGCGACACTTCCTCGCTAGGAAACAGCGTTTGCAGATGTCTACGTATCGCAGCAATAGAGTTCTAATGCTTCTTAAAACGCGATATCGCATCTCATTTCTATGTTTCATGGTAAGATATAATATGATTTGCGAAGTGTTACGTATTCCTCGTCTACACTTCAAATGAATGTAAATGCGACACTTCTTTGCTAGGAAATAGCGTTTGCAGATGTCTACGTATCGTAGCAATAGAGTTCTTATGATTCTTAAAACGCGATATTGCATCTCATTTCTATGTTTCATGGTAAGATATAATATGATTTGCGAAGTGTTATGTATTCCTCGTCTACACTTCAAATGAATGTGAATGCGACACTTCCTCGCTAGGAAATAGCGTTTGCAGATGTCTACGTATCGTAGCAATAGAGTTCTAATGCTTCTTAAAACGCGATATCGCATCTCATTTCTATGTTTCATGGTAAGATATAATATGATTTGCGAAGTATCATGTATTCCTCGTCTACACTTCAAATGAATGTAAATGCGACACTTCCTTGCTAGGAAATAGCGATTGCAGATGTCTACGTATCGTAGCAATAGAGTTCATATGATTCTTAAAACGCGATATTGCATCTCATTTCTATGTTTCATCTTAAGATATAACATGATTTGCGAAGTGTTATGTATTCCTCGTCTACACTTCAAATGAATGTAAATGCGATACTTCCTCGCTAGGAAATAGCGTTTGCAGATGTCTCCGTATCGTAGCAATAGCTTTCTAATGCTTCTTAAAACGCGATATCGCATCTCATTTCTATGTTTCATGGTAAGATATAATATTCATTGCGAAGTGTTATGCATTCCTCGTCTACGATTCATATGAATGTAAATGCGACACTTCCTCGCTAGGAAATAGCGTTTGCAGATGTCTACGTATCGTAGCAATAGAGTTCTAATGCTTCTTAAAACGCCATATCGCATCTCATTTCTATGTTTCATGGTAAGATATAATATGATTTGCGAAGTGTTATGTATTCCTCGCCTTCACTTCAAATGAATGTAAATGCGTCACTTCTTTGCTAGGAAATAGCGTTTGCAAATGTCTACGTATCGTAGCAATAGAGTTCAAATGCTTCTTAAAATGCGATATCGCATCACATTTCTATGTTTCATGGTAAGATATAATATGATTTGCGAAGTATCATGTATTCCTCGTCTACACTTCAAATGAATGTAGATGCGACACTTCCTTGCAAGGAAATAGCGTTTGCAGATGTCTACGTATCGTAGCGATAGTGTTTTTATGATTCTTAAAAGGCGATATCGCATTTCATTTCTATGTTTCATGGTAAGGTATAATATGATATGCGAAGTGTTATGTATTCCTCGTCTACACTTCAAATGAATGTAAATGTGACATTTCCTTGCAACGAAATAGCGTTTGCAGATGTCTACGTATCGTAGCAATAGAGTTCTTATGATCCTTAAAACGCGATATCGCATCTCATTTCTATGTTTCATGGTAAGATATAATATGATTTGCGAAGTGTTATGTATTCCTCGTCTACACTTCAAATGAATGTGAATGCGACACTTCCTCGCTAGGAAATAGCGTTTGCAGATGTCTACGTATCGTAGCAATAGAGTTCTAATGCTTCTTAAAACGCGATATCGCATCTCATTTCTATGTTTCATGGTAAGATATAATATGATTTGCGAAGTATCATGTATTCCTCGTCTACACTTCAAATGAATGTAAATGCGACACTTCCTTGCTAGGAAATAGCGATTGCAGATGTCTACGTATCGTAGCAATAGAGTTCATATGATTCTTAAAACGCGATATTGCATCTCATTTCTATGTTTCATGGTAAGATATAACATGATTTGCGAAGTGTTATGTATTCCTCGTCTACACTTCAAATGAATGTAAATGCGATACTTCCTCGCTAGGAAATAGCGTTTGCAGATGTCTCCGTATCGTAGCAATAGCTTTCTAATGCATCTTAAAACGCGATATCGCATCTCATTTCTATGTTTCATGGTAAGATATAATATTCATTGCGAAGTGTTATGCATTCCTCGTCTACGATTCATATGAATGTAAATGCGACACTTCCTCGCTAGGAAATAGCGTTTGCAGATGTCTACGTATCGTAGCAATAGAGTTCTAATTCTTCTTAAAACGCCATATCGCATCTCATTTCTATGTTTCATGGTAAGATATAATATGATTTGCGAAGTGTTATGTATTCCTCGCCTTCACTTCAAATGAATGTAAATGCGTCACTTCTTTGCTAGGAAATAGCGTTTGCAAATGTCTACGTATCGTAGCAATAGAGTTCAAATGCTTCTTAAAATGCGATATCGCATCACATTTCTATGTTTCATGGTAAGATATAATATGATTTGCGAAGTATCATGTATTCCTCGTCTACACTTCAAATGAATGTAGATGCGACACTTCCTTGCAAGGAAATAGCGTTTGCAGATGTCTACGTATCGTAGCGATAGTGTTTTTATGATTCTTAAAAGGCGATATCGCATTTCATTTCTATGTTTCATGGTAAGGTATAATATGATATGCGAAGTGTTATGTATTCCTCGTCTACACTTCAAATGAATGTAAATGTGACATTTCCTTGCAACGAAATAGCGTTTGCAGATGTCTACGTATCGTAGCAATAGAGTTCTTATGATCCTTAAAACGCGATATCGCATCTCATTTCTATGTTTCATGGTAAGATATAACATTCATTGCGAAGTGTTATGCATCCCTCGTCTACGACTCAAATGAATGTAAATGCGACACTTCCTCGCTAGGAAATAGCGTTTGCAGATGTCTACGTATCGTAGCAATAGCTTTCTAATGCTTCTTAAAACGCGACATCGCATCTCATTTCTATGTTTCAAGGTAAGATATAACATGATTTGCGAAGTGTTATGAATTCCTCGTCTACACTTCAAATGAATGTAAATGCGACACTTCTTTGCTAGGAAATAGCGTTTGCAAATGTCTACATATCGTAGCAACAGTGTTCTAATGCTTCTTAGAACGCGATATCGCATCTCATTTCTATGTTTCATGGTAAGATATAATATGATTTGCGAAGTATCATGTATTCCTCGTCTACACTTCAAATGAATGTAAATGCGACACTTCCTTGCAAGGAAATAGCGTTTGCAGATTTCTACGTATCGAAGCAATACAGTTCAAATGCTTCTTAGAACGAAATATTTCATCTCATATATATGTTTCATGATAAGATATAATATTCATTGCGAAGTGTTATGCATTCCGCGTCTACACTTCAAATGAATGTAAATGCGACACTTCCTTGCTAGGAAATAGCGATTGCAGATGTCTACGTATCGTAGCAATAGAGTTCATATGATTCTTAAAACGCGATATCGTATATCATTTCTATGTTTCATGGTAAGATATAATATGATTTGCGAAGTATCATGTATTCCTCGTCTACACTTCAAATGAATGTAAATGCGATACTTCCTCGCTAGGAAATAGCGTTTGCAGATGTCTACGTATCGTAGCAATAGCTTTCTAATGCTTCTTAAAACGCGATATCGCATCTCATTTCTATGTTTCAAGGTAAGATATAACATGATTTGCGAAGTGTTATGTATTCCTCGTCTACACTTCAAATGAATGTAAATGCGACACTTCTTTGCTAGGAAATAGCGTTTGCAAATGTCTACATATCGTAGCAACAGTGTTCTAATGCTTCTTAAAACGCGATATCGCATCTCATTTCAATGTTTCATGGTAAGATATAATATGATTTGCGAAGTGTCACGTATTCCTCGTCTACACTTCAAATGAATGTGAATGCGACACTTCCTCACTAGGAAACAGCGTTTGCAGATGTCTACGTATCGTAGCGATAGTGTTTTTATGATTCTTAAAACGCGATATCGCATCTCATTTCTATGTTTCATGGTAAGATATAATATGATTTGCGAAGTATCATGTATTCCTCGTCTACACTTCAAATGAATGTAAATGCGACACTTCCTTGCAAGGAAATAGCGTTTGCAGATGTCTACGTATCGAAGCAATAGAGTTCAAATGCTTCTTAAAACGCGATATCGCATCTCAATTCTAAGTTTCATGGTAAGATATAATATGATTTGCGAAGTATCATGTATTCCTCGTCTACACTTCAAATGAATGCAAATGCGACACTTCCTTGCAAAGAAATAGCGTTTGCAGATGTCTACGTATCGAAGCAATAGAGTTCAAATGCTTCTTAAAACGAGATATTGCATCTCATATCTATGTTTCATGATAAGATATAATATTCATTGCGAAGTGTTATGCATTCCTCGTCTACGATTCAAGTGAATGTAAATGAGACACTTCCTTGCAAGGAAATAGCATTTGCAGATGTCTACGTGTCGTAGCAATAGAGTTCTTATGATTCTTAAAACGCGATATTGCATCTCATTTCTATGTTTCATGGTAAGATATAATATGATTTGCGAAGTGTTATGTATTCCTCGTCTACACTTCAATGAATGTGAATGCGACACTTCCTCGCTAGGAAATAGCGTTTGCAGATGTCTACGTATCGTAGCAATAGAGTTCTAATGCTTCTTAAAACGCGATATCGCATCTCATTTCTATGTTTCATGGGAAGATATAATATGATTTGCGAAGTATCATGTATTCCTCGTCTACACTTCAAATGAATGTAAATGCGACACTTCCTTGCTAGGAAATAGCGATTGCAGATGTCTACGTATCGTAGCAATAGAGTTCATGTGATTCTTAAAACGCGATATTGCATCTCATTTCTATGTTTCATGGTAAGATATAATATGATTTGCGAAGTGTTATGTATTCCGCGTCTACACTTGAAATGAATGTGAATGCGACACTTCCTCGCTAGGAAATAACGTTAGCAGATGTCTACGTATCGTAGCAATAGAGTTCTAATGCTTCTTAAAACGCGAAACCGCATCTCATTTCTATGTTTCATGGTAAGATATAATATAATTTGCGAAGTGTCATGTATTCCTCGTCTACACTTCAAATGAATGTAAATGCGACACTTGCTTGCTAGGAAATGGCGTTTGCAGATGTCTACGTATCGTAGCGATAGTGTTTTTATGATTCTTAAAAGGCGATATCGCATCTCATTTCTATGTTTCATGGTAAGGTATAATATGATATGCGAAGTGTTATGTATTCCTCGTCTACACTTCAAATGAATGTAAATGTGACACTTCCTAGCAAGGAAATAGCGTTTGCAGATGTCTACGTATCGTAGCAATAGCTTTCTAATGCTTCTTAAAACGCGATATCGCATCTCATTTCTATGTTTCAAGGTAAGATATAACATGATTTGCGAAGTGTTATGTATTCCTCGTCTACACTTCAAATGAATGTAAATGCGACACTTCTTTGCTAGGAAATAGCGTTTGCAAATGTCTACATATCGTAGGAACAGTGTTCTAATGCTTCTTAAAACGCGATATCGCATCTCATTTCTATGTTTCGTGGTAAGATATAATATGATTTGCGAAGTATCATGTATTCCTCGTCTACACTTCAAATGAATGTAAATGCGACACTTCCTTGCAAGGAAATAGCGTTTGCAGATGTCTACGTATCGAAGCAATACAGTTCAAATGCTTCTTAGAACGAAATATTGCATCTCATATCTATGTTTCATGATACGATATAATATTCATTGCGAAGTGTTATGCATTCCTCGTCTACACTTCAAATGAATGTAAATGTGACATTTCCTTGCAACGAAATAGCGTTTGCAAATGTCTACGTATCGTAGCAATAGAGTTCATATGATTCTTAAAACGCGATATCGCAGCTCATTTCTATGTTTCATGGTAAGATATAACATGATTTGCGAAGTGTTTTGTATTCCTCGTCTACACTTCAAATGAATGTGAATGCGACACTTCCTTGCAAGGAAATAGCGTTTGCAGATGTCTACGTATCGAAGCAATAGAGTTCAAATACTTCTTAAAACGAGATATTGCATCTCATATCTATGTTTCATGATAAGATATAATATTCATTGCGAAGTGTTATGCATTCCTCGTCTACACTTCAAATGAATGTAAATGCGACACTTCCTTGCTAGGAAATAGCGATTGCAGATGTCTACGTATCGTAGCAATAGAGTTCATATGATTCTTAAAACGCGATATCGCATCTCATTTCTATGTTTTATGGTAAGATATAACATGATTTGCGAAGTGTTATGTATTCCTCGTCTACACTTCAAATGAATGTGATTGCGATACTTCCTCGCTAGGAAATAGCGTTTGCAGATGTCTACGTATCGTAGCAATAGCTTTCTAATGCTTCTTAAAACGCGATATCGCATCTCATTTCTATGTTTCAAGGTAAGATATAACATGATTTGCGAAGTGTTATGTATTCCTCGTCTACAATTCAAATGAATGTAAATGCGACACTTCTTTGCTAGGAAATAGCGCTTGCAAATGTCTACATATCGTAGCAACAGTGTTCTAATGCTTCTTAATACGCGATATCGCATCTCATTTCAATGTTTCATGGTAAGATATAATATGATTTGCGAAGTGTCACGTATTCCTCGTCTACACTTCAAATGAATGTGAATGCGACACTTCCTCACTAGGAAACAGCGTTTGCAGATGTCTACGTATCGTAGCAATAGAGTTCTAATGCTTCTTAAAACGCCATATCGCATCTCATTTCTATGTTTCATGGTAAGATATAATATGATTTGCGAAGTGTTATGTATTCCTCGCCTTCACTTCAAATGAATGTAAATGCGTCACTTCTTTGCTAGGAAATAGCGTTTGCAAATGTCTACGTATCGTAGCAATAGAGTTCAAATGCTTCTTAAAATGCGATATCGCATCACATTTCTATGTTTCATGGTAAGATATAATATGATTTGCGAAGTGTCATGTATTCCTCGTCTACACTTCAAATGAATGTAAATGCGACACTTCCTTGCAAGGAAATAGCGTTTGCAGATGTCTACGTATCGAAGCAATAGAGTTCAAATGCTTCTTAAAACGCGATATCGCATCTCAATTCTAAGTTTCATGGTAAGATATAATATGATTTGCGAAGTATCATGTATTCCTCGTCTACACTTCAAATGAATGCAAATGCGACACTTCCTTGCAAAGAAATAGTGTTTGCAGATGTCTACGTATCGAAGCAATAGAGTTCAAATGCTTCTTAAAACGAGATATTGCATCTCATATCTATGTTTCATGATAAGATATAATATTCATTGCGAAGTGTTATGCATTCCTCGTCTACGATTCAAGTGAATGTAAATGAGACAGTTCCTTGCAAGGAAATAGCGTTTGCAGATGTCTACGTATCGTAGCAATAGAGTTCTTATGATTCTTAAAACGCGATATTGCATCTCATTTCTATGTTTCATGGTAAGATATAATATGATTTGCGAAGTGTTATGTATTCCTCGTCTACACTTCAAATGAATGTGAATGCGACACTTCCTCGCTAGGAAATAGCGTTTGCAGATGTCTACGTATCGTAGCAATAGAGTTCTAATGCTTCTTAAAACGCGATATCGCATCTCATTTCTATGTTTCATGGTAAGATATAATATGATTTGCGAAGTATCATGTATTCCTCGTCTACACTTCAAATGAATGCAAATGCGACACTTCCTTGCAAAGAAATAGCGTTTGCAGATGTCTACGTATCGAAGCAATAGAGTTCAAATGCTTCTTAAAACGAGATATTGCATCTCATATCTATGTTTCATGATAAGATATAATATTCATTGCGAAGTGTTATGCATTCCTCGTCTACGATTCAAGTGAATGTAAATGAGACACTTCCTTGCAAGGAAATAGCATTTGCAGATGTCTACGTGTCGTAGCAATAGAGTTCTTATGATTCTTAAAACGCGATATTGCATCTCATTTCTATGTTTCATGGTAAGATATAATATGATTTGCGAAGTGTTATGTATTCCTCGTCTACACTTCAAATGAATGTGAATGCGACACTTCCTCGCTAGGAAATAGCGTTTGCAGATGTCTACGTATCGTTAGCAATAGCTTTCTAATGCTCCTTAAAACGCGATATCGCATCTCATTTCTATGTTTCATGGAAAGATATAACATTCATTGCGAAGTGTTATGCATCCCTCGTCTACGACTCAAATGAATGTAAATGCGACACTTCCTCGCTAGGAAATAGCGTTTGCAGATGTCTACGTATCGTAGCAATAGCTTTCTAATGCTTCTTAAAACGCGACATCGCATCTCATTTCTATGTTTCAAGGTAAGATATAACATGATTTGCGAAGTGTTATGAATTCCTCGTCTACACTTCAAATGAATGTAAATGCGACACTTCTTTGCTAGGAAATAGCGTTTGCAAATGTCTACATATCGTAGCAACAGTGTTCTAATGCTTCTTAGAACGCGATATCGCATCTCATTTCTATGTTTCATGGTAAGATATAATATGATTTGCGAAGTATCATGTATTCCTCGTCTACACTTCAAATGAATGTAAATGCGACACTTCCTTGCAAGGAAATAGCGTTTGCAGATTTCTACGTATCGAAGCAATACAGTTCAAATGCTTCTTAGAACGAAATATTTCATCTCATATCTATGTTTCATGATAAGATATAATATTCATTGCGAAGTGTTATGCATTCCGCGTCTACACTTCAAATGAATGTAAATGCGACACTTCCTTGCTAGGAAATAGCGATTGCAGATGTCTACGTATCGTAGCAATAGAGTTCATATGATTCTTAAAACGCGATATCGTATATCATTTCTATGTTTCATGGTAAGATATAATATGATTTGCGAAGTATCATGTATTCCTCGTCTACACTTCAAATGAATGTAAATGCGATACTTCCTCGCTAGGAAATAGCGTTTGCAGATGTCTACGTATCGTAGCAATAGCTTTCTAATGCTTCTTAAAACGCGATATCGCATCTCATTTCTATGTTTCAAGGTAAGATATAACATGATTTGCGAAGTGTTATGTATTCCTCGTCTACACTTCAAATGAATGTAAATGCGACACTTCTTTGCTAGGAAATAGCGTTTGCAAATGTCTACATATCGTAGCAACAGTGTTCTAATGCTTCTTAAAACGCGATATCGCATCTCATTTCAATGTTTCATGGTAAGATATAATATGATTTGCGAAGTGTCACGTATTCCTCGTCTACACTTCAAATGAATGTGAATGCGACACTTCCTCACTAGGAAACAGCGTTTGCAGATGTCTACGTATCGTAGCAATAGAGTTCTAATGCTTCTTAAAACGCCATATCGCATCTCATTTCTATGTTTCATGGTAAGATATAATATGATTTGCGAAGTGTTATGTATTCCTCGCCTTCACTTCAAATGAATGTAAATGCGTCACTTCTTTGCTAGGAAATAGCGTTTGCAAATGTCTACGTATCGTAGCCATAGAGTTCAAATGCTTCTTAAAATGCGATATCGCATCACATTTCTATGTTTCATGGTAAGATATAATATGATTTGCGAAGTATCATGTATTCCTCGTCTACACTTCAAATGAATGTAGATGCGACACTTCCTTGCAAGGAAATAGCGTTTGCAGATGTCTACGTATCGTAGCGATAGTGTTTTTATGATTCTTAAAACGCGATATCGCATCTCATTTCTATGTTTCATGGTAAGATATAATATGATTTGCGAAGTATCATGTATTCCTCGTCTACACTTCAAATGAATGTAAATGCGACACTTCCTTGCAACGAAATAGCGTTTGCAGATGTCTACGTATCGTAGCAATAGAGTTCTTATGATTCTTAAAACGCGATATCGCATCTCATTTCTATGTTTCATGGTAAGATATAATATGATTTGCGAAGTGTCATGTATTCCTCGTCTACACTTCAAATGAATGTAAATGCGACACTTCCTTGCAAGGAAATAGCGTTTGCAGATGTCTACGTATCGAAGCAATAGAGTTCAAATGCTTCTTAAAACTCGATATCGCATCTCAATTCTAAGTTTCATGGTAAGATATAATATGATTTGCGAAGTATCATGTATTCCTCGTCTACACTTCAAATGAATGCAAATGCGACACTTCCTTGCAAAGAAATAGCGTTTGCAGATGTCTACGTATCGAAGCAATAGAGTTCAAATGCTTCTTAAAACGAGATATTGCATCTCATATCTATGTTTCATGATAAGATATAATATTCATTGCGAAGTGTTATGCATTCCTCGTCTACGATTCAAGTGAATGTAAATGAGACACTTCCTTGCAAGGAAATAGCATTTGCAGATGTCTACGTGTCGTAGCAATAGAGTTCTTATGATTCTTAAAACGCGATATTGCATCTCATTTCTATGTTTCATGGTAAGATATAATATGATTTGCGAAGTGTTATGTATTCCTCGTCTACACTTCAATGAATGTGAATGCGACACTTCCTCGCTAGGAAATAGCGTTTGCAGATGTCTACGTATCGTAGCAATAGAGTTCTAATGCTTCTTAAAACGCGATATCGCATCTCATTTCTATGTTTCATGGTAAGATATAATATGATTTGCGAAGTATCATGTATTCCTCGTCTACACTTCAAATGAATGTAAATGCGACACTTCCTTGCTAGGAAATAGCGATTGCAGATGTCTACGTATCGTAGCAATAGAGTTCATGTGATTCTTAAAACGCGATATTGCATCTCATTTCTATGTTTCATGGTAAGATATAATATGATTTGCGAAGTGTTATGTATTCCGCGTCTACACTTGAAATGAATGTGAATGCGACATTTCCTCGCTAGGAAATAACGTTAGCAGATGTCTACGTATCGTAGCAATAGAGTTCTAATGCTTCTTAAAACGCGAAACCGCATCTCATTCCTATGTTTCATGGTAAGATATAATATAATTTGCGAAGTGTCATGTATTCCTCGTCTACACTTCAAATGAATGTAAATGCGACACTTGCTTGCTAGGAAATAGCGTTTGCAGATGTCTACGTATCGTAGCGATAGTGTTTTTATGATTCTTAAAAGGCGATATCGCATCTCATTTCTATGTTTCATGGTAAGGTATAATATGATATGCGAAGTGTTATGTATTCCTCGTCTACACTTCAAATGAATGTAAATGTGACACTTCCTAGCAAGGAAATAGCGTTTGCAGATGTCTACGTATCGTAGCAATAGCTTTCTAATGCTTCTTAAAACGCGATATCGCATCTCATTTCTATGTTTCAAGGTAAGATATAACATGATTTGCGAAGTGTTATGTATTCCTCGTCTACACTTCAAATGAATGTAAATGCGACACTTCTTTGCTAGGAAATAGCGTTTGCAAATGTCTACATATCGTAGGAACAGTGTTCTAATGCTTCTTAAAACGCGATATCGCATCTCATTTCTATGTTTCGTGGTAAGATATAATATGATTTGCGAAGTATCATGTATTCCTCGTCTACACTTCAAATGAATGTAAATGCGACACTTCCTTGCAAGGAAATAGCGTTTGCAGATGTCTACGTATCGAAGCAATACAGTTCAAATGCTTCTTAGAACGAAATATTGCATCTCATATCTATGTTTCATGATACGATATAATATTCATTGCGAAGTGTTATGCATTCCTCGTCTACACTTCAAATGAATGTAAATGTGACATTTCCTTGCAACGAAATAGCGTTTGCAAATGTCTACGTATCGTAGCAATAGAGTTCATATGATTCTTAAAACGCGATATCGCAGCTCATTTCTATGTTTCATGGTAAGATATAACATGATTTGCGAAGTGTTTTGTATTCCTCGTCTACACTTCAAATGAATGTGAATGCGACACTTCCTCGCTAGGAAATAGCATTTGCAGATGTCTACGTATCGTAGCAATAGAGTTCTAATGCTTCTTAAAACGCGATATCGCATCTCATTTCTATGTTTCATGGTAAGATATAATATGATTTGCGAAGTATCATGTATTCCTCGTCTACACTTCAAATGAATGTAAATGCGACACTTCCTTGCTAGGAAATAGCGATTGCAGATGTCTACGTATCGTAGCAATAGAGTTCATGTGATTCTTAAAACGCGATATTGCATCTCATTTCTATGTTTCATGGTAAGATATAATATGATTTGCGAAGTGTTATGTATTCCGCGTCTACACTTCAAATGAATGTGAATGCGACACTTCCTCGCTAGGAAATAGCGTTTGCAGATGTCTACGTATCGTAGCAATAGAGTTCTAATGCTTCTTAAAACGCGATACCGCATCTCATTTCTATGTTTCATGGTAAGATATAATATGATTTGCGAAGTGTCATGTATTCCTCGTCTACACTTCAAATGAATGTAAATGCCACACTTCCTTGCTAGGAAATAGCGTTTGCTGATGTCTACGTATCGAAGCAATAGAGTTCAAATGCTTCTTAAAACGCGATATCGCATCTCATTTCTAAATTTCATGGTAAGATATAATATGATTTGCGAAGTATCATGTATTCCTCGTCTACGCTTCAAATGAATGTAAATGCGACACTTCCTCGCTAGGAAATAGCGTTTGCAGATGTCTACGTATCGTAGCAATAGAGTTCTAATGCTTCTTAAAACGCGATATCGCATCTCATTTCTATGTTTCATGGTAAGATATAATATGATTTGCGAAGTATCATGTATTCCTCGTCTACACTTCAAATGAATGTAAATGCGACACTTCCTTGCTAGGAAATAGCGATTGCAGATGTCTACGTATCGTAGCAATAGAGTTCATGTGATTCTTAAAACGCGATATTGCATCTCATTTCTATGTTTCATGGTAAGATATAATATGATTTGCGAAGTGTTATGTATTCCGCGTCTACACTTCAAATGAATGTGAATGCGACACTTCCTCGCTAGGAAATAGCGTTTGCAGATGTCTACGTATCGTAGCAATAGAGTTCTAATGCTTCTTAAAACGCGATACCGCATCTCATTTCTATGTTTCATGGTAAGATATAATATGATTTGCTAAGTGTCATGTATTCCTCGTCTACACTTCAAATGAATGTAAATGCCACACTTCCTTGCTAGGAAATAGCGTTTGCTGATGTCTACGTATCGAAGCAATAGAGTTCAAATGCTTCTTAAAACGCGATATCGCATCTCATTTCTAAATTTCATGGTAAGATATAATATGATTTGCGAAGTATCATGTATTCCTCGTCTACGCTTCAAATGAATGTAAATGCGACACTTCCTTGCTAGGAAATAGCGTTTGCAGATGTCTACGTATCGAAGCAATAGAGTTCAAATGCTTCTTAAAACGAGATATTGCATATCATATCTATGTTTCCTGATAAGATATAATATTCATTGCGAAGTGTTATGCATTCCTCGTCTACGATTCAAATGAATGTTAATGCGACACTTCCTTGCAAGGAAATAGCGTTTGCAGAAGTCCACGTATCGTAGCAATAGAGTTCTTATGATTCTTAAAACGCGATATCGCAGCTCATTTCTATGTTTCATGGTAAGATATAACATGATTTGCGAAGTGTTATGTATTCCTCGTCTACAATTCAAATGAATGTAAATGCGACACTTCTTTGCTAGGAAATAGCGTTTGCAGATGTCTACGTATCGTAGCAATAGAGTTCTAATGCTTCTTAAAACGCCATATCGCATCTCATTTCTATGTTTCATGGTAAGATATAATATGATTTGCGAAGTGTTATGTATTCCTCGCCTTCACTTCAAATGAATGTAAATGCGTCACTTCTTTGCTAGGAAATAGCGTTTGCAAATGTCTACGTATCGTAGCAATAGAGTTCAAATGCTTCTTAAAATGCGATATCGCATCACATTTCTATGTTTCATGGTAAGATATAATATGATTTGCGAAGTGTCATGTATTCCTCGTCTACACTTCAAATGAATGTAAATGCGACACTTCCTTGCAAGGAAATAGCGTTTGCAGATGTCTACGTATCGAAGCAATAGAGTTCAAATGCTTCTTAAAACGCGATATCGCATCTCAATTCTAAGTTTCATGGTAAGATATAATATGATTTGCGAAGTATCATGTATTCCTCGTCTACACTTCAAATGAATGCAAATGCGACACTTCCTTGCAAAGAAATAGAGTTTGCAGATGTCTACGTATCGAAGCAATAGAGTTCAAATGCTTCTTAAAACGCGATATCGCATCTCATTTCTAAATTTCATGGTAAGATATAATATGATTTGCGAAGTATCATGTATTCCTCGTCTACGCTTCAAATGAATGTAAATGCGACACTTCCTTGCTAGGAAATAGCGTTTGCAGATGTCTACGTATCGAAGCAATAGAGTTCAAATGCTTCTTAAAACGAGATATTGCATATCATATCTATGTTTCCTGATAAGATATAATATTCATTGCGAAGTGTTATGCATTCCTCGTCTACGATTCAAATGAATGTTAATGCGACACTTCCTTGCAAGGAAATAGCGTTAGCAGAAGTCCACGTATCGTAGCAATAGAGTTCTTATGATTCTTAAAACGCGATATTGCATCTCATTTCTATGTTTCATGGTAAGATATAACATGATTTGCGAAGTGTTATGTATTCCTCGTCGACACTTCAAGTGAATGTGAATGCGACACTTCCTCGCTAGGAAACAGCGTTTGCAGATGTCTACGTATCGCAGCAATAGAGTTCTAATGCTTCTTAAAACGCGATATCGCATCTCATTTCTATGTTTCATGGTAAGATATAATATGATTTGCGAAGTGTTACGTATTCCTCGTCTACACTTCAAATGAATGTAAATGCGACACTTCTTTGCTAGGAAATAGCGTTTGCAAATGTCTACATATCGTAGCAACATTGTTCTAATGCTTCTTAAAACGCGATATCGCATCTCATTTCTATGTTTCATGATGAGATATAATATTCATTGCGATGTGTTATGCATTCCTCGTCTACACTTCAAATGAACGTAAATGCGACACTTCCTTGCTAGGAAATAGCGATTGCAGATGTCTACGTATCGTAGCAATAGAGTTCATATGATTCTTAAAACGCGATATCGCATATCATTTCTATGTTTCATGGTAAGATATAATATATGATTTGCGAAGTATCATGTATTCCTCGTCTACACTTCAAATGAATGTTAATGCGACACTTCCTTGCTAGGAAATAGCGATTGCAGATGTCTACGTATCGTAGCAATAGAGTTCATATGATTCTTAAAACGCGATATTGCATCTCATTTCTATGTTTCATGGTAAGATTATAACATGATTTGCGAAGTGTTATGTATTCCTCGTCTACACTTCAAATGATGTAAATGCGATACTTCCTCGCTAGGAAATAGCGTTTGCATGATGTCTCCGTATCGTAGCAAATAGCTTTCTAATGCTTCCTTAAAACGCGATATCGCATCTCATTTCTATGTTTCATGGTAAGATATAATATTCATGCGAAGTGTTATGCATTCCTCGTCTACGATTCATATGAATGTAAATGCGACACTTCCTCGCTAGGAAATAGCGTTTGCAGATGTCTACGTATCGTAGCAATAGAGTTCTAATGCTTCTTAAAACGCCATATCGCATCTCATTTCTATGTTTCATGGTAAGATATAATATGATTTGCGAAGTGTTATGTATTCCTCGCCTTCACTTCAAATGAATGTAAATGCGTCACTTCTTTGCTAGGAAATAGCGTTTGCAAATGTCTACGTATCGTAGCAATAGAGTTCAAAATGCTTCTTAAAATGCGATATCGCATCACATTTCTTTGTTTCATGGTAAGATATAATATGATTTGCGAAGTATCATGTATTCCTCGTCTACACTTCAAATGAATGTAGATGCGACCACTTCCTTGCAAGGAAATAGCGTTTGCAGATGTCTACGTTATCGTAGCGATAGTGTTTTTATGATTCTTAAAAGGCGATATCGCATCTCATTTCTATGTTTCATGGTATGGTATAATATGATATGCGAACGTGTTATGTATTCCTCGTCTACACTTCAAATGAATGTAAATGTGACATTTCCTTGCAACGAAATAGCGTTTGCAGATGTCTACGTATCGTAGCAATAGAGTTCTTATGATCCTTAAAACGCGATATCGCATCTCATTCTATGTTTCATGGTAAGATATAATATGATTTGCGAAGTGTTATGTATTCCTCGTCTACACTTCAAATGAATGTGAAATGCGACACTTCCTCGCTAGTTTGCAGATGTCTACGTATCGTAGCAATAGAGTTCTAATGCTTCTTAAAACGCGATATCGCATCTCATTTCTATGTTTCATGGTAAGATATAATATGATTTGCGAAGTATCATGTATTCCTCGTCTACACTTCAAATGAATGTAAATGCGACACTTCCTTGC
>NW_027490673.1:0-77774 GCF_050948175.1 Xylocopa sonorina | reverse complement strand
TTAAGAAGCATTAGAAAGCTATTGCTACGATACCTAGACATCTGCAAACGCTATTTCCTAGCAAGGAAGTTTCGCATTTACATTCATTTGAATCGTAGACGAGGAATTGCATAACACTTCGCAATGAATATTATATCTTATCATGAAACATAGATATGAGATGCAGTATCTCGTTTTAAGAAGCATTTGAACCAATTGCTTCGATACGTAGATACCTGCAAACGCTATTTCCTTGCAAGGAAGTGTCGCATTTACATTCATTTGAAGTGTAGACGAGGAATACATGACACTTTGCAAATCATATTATATCTTACCATGAAACATAGAAATGAGATGCGATATCGCGTTTTAAGAAGCATTAGAACACTATGCTACGATAGGTAGACATTTGCAAACGCTATTTCCTGGCAAGGAAGTGTCGTATTTACATTCATTTGAAGTGTAGAGGAGGAATACATAACACTTCGCAAATCATATTGCATCTTACCATGAAACATAGAAATGAGATGCGATATCGCGTTTTAAGAAGCATTAGAAAGCTATTGCTACGAAACGTAGACATCTGCAAACGCTATTTCCTAGCGAGGAAGTATCGCATTCACATTCATTTGAAGTGTAGACGAGGAATACATAACACTTCGCAAATCATGTTATATCTTACCATGAAACATAGAAACGAGATGCGATATCGCGTTTTAAGAAGCATTAGAAATCTATTGCTACGATACGTAGACATCTGCAAATGCTATTTCCTAGCGAAGAAGTGTCGCATTCACATTCATTTGAAGTGTAGACGAGGAATACATAACACTTCGCAAATCATATTATATCTTACCATGAAACATAGATATGAGATGCGATATCGCGTTTTAAGTAGCATTAGAAAGCTAATGCTACGATACGTAGACAGCTGCAAACGCTATTTCCTAGCGAGGAAGTATCGCATTCACATTCATTTGAAGTGTAGACGAGGAATACATAACACTTCGCAAATCATATTACATCTTACCATGAAACATAGAAATGAGATGCGATATCGCGCTTTAAGAAGCATTAGAAAGCTATTGCTACGATACCTAGATATCTGCAAACGCTACTTCCTAGCGAGGAAGTATCGGATTCACATTCATTTGAAGTGTAGACGGGGAATACACGACACTTCGCAAATCATATTATATCCTACCATGAAACATTGAAATGAGATGCAATATCTCGTTTTAAGAAGCATTTGAACTCTATTGCTACGATACGTAGGCATCTGCAAACGCTATTTCCTTGCAAGGAAGTGTCGCATTTACATTCATTTGAATCGTAGACGAGGAATGCATAACACTTCGCAAATCGTATTATATCTTATCATGAAACATAGATATGAGATGCAATATCTCGTTTTAAGAAGCATTTGAACTCTAATGCTACGATACGTAGACATCTGCAAACGCTATTTCCGAGCGAGGAAGTATCGCATTCACATTCATTTGAAGTATAGACGAGGAATACATAACACTTCCCAAATCATATTATATCCTACCATGAAACATTGAAATGAGATGCAATATCTCGTTTTAAGAAGCATTTGAACTCTATTGCTACGATACGTAGACATCTGCAAACGCTATTTCCTTGCAAGGAAGTGTCGCATTTACATTCATTTGAATCGTAGACGAGGAATGCATAACACTTCGCAAATCATATTATATCTTATCATGAAACATAGATATGAGAATCAATATCTCGATTTAAGAAGCATTTGAACTCTATTTCTTCGATACGTAGACATCTGCAAACGCTATTTCCTAGCAAGGAAGTGTCGCATTTACATTCATTTGAAGTGTAGACGAGGAATACATAACACTTCGCAAATCATATTATATCCTACCATGAAACATAGAAATGAGATGCAATATCCCGTTTTAAGAAGCATTTGATCTCTATTGCTACGATACGTAGACATCTGCAAACGCTATTCCCTGGCAAGGAAGTTTCGCATTTACATTGATTTGAATCGTAGACGAGGAATGCAAAACACTTCGCAATGAATATTATATCTTATCATGAAACATAGATATGAGATGCAATATCTCGTTTTAAGAAGCATTTGAACTCTATTGCTTCGATACGTAGACACCTGCAAACGCTATTTCCTTGCAAGGAAGTGTCGCATTCACATCCATTTGAAGTGTAGACGAGGAATACATAACACTTCGCAAATCATATTATATCTTACCATGAAACATAGATATGAGATGCGATATCGCGTTTTAAGTAGCATTAGAAAGCTAATACTACGATACGTAGACAGCTGCAAACGCTATTTCCTAGCGAGGAAGTATCGCATTCACATTCATTTGAAGTGTAGACGAGGAATACATAACACTTCGCAAATCATATTACATCTTACCATGAAACATAGAAATGAAATGCGATATCGCGTTTTAAGAAGCATTAGAAAGCTATTGCTACGATACCTAGACATCTGCAAACGCTACTTCCTAGCGTGGAAGTATCGGATTCACATTCATTTGATGTGTTGACGAGGAATACACGACACTTCGCAAATCATATTACATCTTACCATGAAACATAGAAATGAGATACGATATCGCGTTTTAAGAATCATATGAACTCTATTGCTACGATACGTAGACATCTGCAAACGCTATTTCCTTGCAAGGAAGTGTCGCATTTACTTTCATTTGAATCGTAGACGAGGAGTGCATAACACTTCGCAATGAATATTCTATCCTTATCATGAAACGTATATATGAGATGCAATATCTCGTTTTAAGAAGCATTTGAACTCTATTGCTTCGATACGTAGACATCTGCAAACGCTATTTCCTTGCAAGGAATTGTCGCATTTACATTCATTTTGAAGTGTAGACGAGGAATACATGACACTTCGCAAATCATATTATATCTTACCATGAAACATAGAAATGAGATGCGATATCGCGTTTTAAGAAGCATTAGAAATCTATTGCTACGATACGTAGACATTCTGCAAACGCTATTTCCTAGAGAGGAAGTGTCGCATTTACATTCATTTGAAGTGTGGGCGAGGAATACATAACACTTCGCAAATCATATTATATCTTACCATGAAACATAGAAGTGAGATGCGATATCCGCGTTTTAAGATCATATGAACACTATTGCTACGATACGTAGACATCTGCAAACGCTATTTCCTTGCTAGGAAGTGTCGCATTTACATTCATTTGAAGTGTAGACGAGGAATACAATGACACATCGCAAATCATATTATATCTTACCATGAAACATAGAAATGAGATGCGATATCGCGTTTTAAGAAGCACTAGAACTCTATCGCTACGATACGTAGACATCTGCAGACGCTATTTCCTAGCAAGGAAGTGTCGCATTTACATTCATTTGAAGTGTAGACGAGGAATACATAACACTTCGCAAATCATATTATATCCTACCATGAAACATAGAAATGTGATGCAATATCCCGTTCTAAGAAGTATTTGATCTCTATTGCTACGATACGTAGACATCTGCAAACGCTATTTCCTAGCAAGGAAGTTTCGCATTTACATCCGTCTGAATCGTAGACGAGGAATGCATAACACTTCGCAAATGAATATTTTATGTTATCATGAAACATAGAAATGAGATGAGATATCCCGTTTTAAGAAGCATTAGAACTCTATGCCTACGATACGTAGACATCTGCAAACGCTATTTCCTAGCAAGGAAGTGTCGCATTTACATTCTATTGAAGTGAATAATAGGTATACATAACACTTCGCAATGAATACTATACCTTGTCATGAAACGTAGAAATGAGATGCGATATCGCGTTTTAAGAAGCATTAGAACTCTATTGCTACGATACGTAGACATCTGCAGACGCTATTTCCTAGCATGGAAGTGGTCCGCATTTACATTCATTTGAATCGTAGGACGAGGAATGCATAACACTTCGCAATGAATATTATATCTTATCATGGAACATAGATATGAGATGCAATATCTCGTTTTAAGAAGCATTTGAACTCTATTGCTTCGATACGTAAACATCTGCAAAACGCTACTACCTAGCAAGGAAGTGTCGCATTTACATTCATTTGAATCGTGGACGAGGAATGCAAAACACTTAGCAATGAATATTATATCTTATCATGAAACATACATATGAGATGCGATATCTCGTTTTAAGAAGCATTTGAACTCTATTGCTTCGATACGTAGACATCTGTAAATGCTATTTCCTTGCAAGGAAGTGTCGCATTTACATTCATTTGAAGTGTAGACGAGGAATACATGACACTTCTCAAATCATATTATATCTTACCATGAAACATATAAATGGGATGCGATATCACGTTTTAAGAAGCATTAGAACTCTATCCCTACGATACGTAAACATCTGCAAACGCTATTTCCTAGCAAGGAAGAGTCGCATTTACGTTCATTTGAATCGTAGACGAGGAATGCATAACACTTCACAGTGAATATTATATCTTATCATGAAACATAGATATGAGATGCGATATCTCGTTTTAAGAAGCAATTGAACTCTAGTGCTTCGATACGTGGACATCTGCAAACGCTATTTCCTAGCAAGGAAGTGTCGCATTTACATCCGTCTGAATCGTAGACGAGGAATGCATAACACTTCGCAATGAATATTATATCTTATCATGAATCATAGATATGTGATGCGATATCTCGTTTTTATGAAGCATTTGAACTCTATTGCTTCGATACGTAGACATCTGCAAACGCTATTTCCTTGCACAGGAAGTGTCGCATTTACATTCTTTTGAAGTGAATAATAGGTATACCATAACACTTCGCAATGATACTATACCTTGTCATGAAACGTGGAAATCAGATGCGATATCTCGTTTTTAAGAAGCATTTGAACTCTATTGCTCCGATACGTAGACATCAATAAACGCTATTTCCTTGCAAGGAAGTGTGGTATTTACATCGGTTTGAATCGTAGACGAGGAATGCATAACACTTCGCAATGAATATTATATCTTATCATGAAACATAGATATGAGATGCGATATCTCGCTTTAGGAAGCATTTGAAATCTATTGCTTCGATACGTAGACACCTGCAAACGCTATTTCCTTGCAAGGAAGTGTCGCATTTACCTTCTTTTGAAGTGAATAGTAGGTATACATAACACTTCGCAATGAACACTATACCTTGTCATGAAACGTAGAAATGAGATGCGATATCACGTTTTTAAGAAGCATTTGAACTCTATTGCTTCGATACGTAGACATATGTAAACGCTAGTTCCTTGCAAGGAAATGTCGCATTTACATTCTTCTGAAGTGATACGAGGTATACATAAACACTTTACAATGAATATTATATCTTATCATGCAACATAGTAATGAGATGCGATATCGCGTTTTAAGAAGCATTATAACTCTACTGCTACGATACGTAGACATCTGCAAACGCTATTTCCTTGCAAGGAAGTGTCGCATTTCCATTCTTCTGAAGTGAATACGAGGTATACATAACACTTTACAATGTATATTATATCTTATCATGCAACATAGTAATGAGATGCGATATCGCGTTTTAAGATGCATTAGAACTCTATTGCTACGATACGTAGACATGTGCAAACGCTATTTCCTTGCAAGGTAGTGTCGCATTTACATTCATTTGAAGTGTAGACGAGGAATACATTACACCTCGCAATGAATATTACACCTTATCATGAAACATAGATATGAGATGCGTTATCTCGTTTTAAGAAGCATTTGAAATCTATTGCTTCGATACGTAGACATCTGCAAACCCTATTTCCTTGTAAGGAAGTGTCGCATTTACATTCTTTTGAAGTGAATAATAGGTATACATAACACTTCGCAATGAATACTATACCTTGTCATGAAACGTAGAAATGAGATGCGATATCACGTTTTAAGAAGCATTTGAACTCTATTGCTTCGATACGTAGACATCTGTAAACGCTAATTCCTTGCAAGGAAGTTTCGCAATTACATTCTTCTGAAGTGAACACGAGGTATACATAACACTTTACAATGAATATTATATCTTATCGTGCAACATTGTAATGAGATGCGATATCTCGTTTTAAGAAGCATAAAAACTCTATTGCTACGATACGTAGATATCGGGAAACGCTATTTCCTTGCAAGGAAGTGTAGCATTTACATTCATTTGAATCGTAGACGAGGAATGCATAACACTTCGCAATGAATATTATATCTTATCATGAAACATAGATATGAGATGCGTTATCTCGTTTTTAAGAAGCATTTGAACTCTATTGCTTCGATACGTAGACATCTGCAAACGCTATTTCCTTGCAAGGAAGTGTCGCATTTACATTCTTTTGAAGTGAAAAATAGGTATACATAACACTTCGCAATGAATACTATACCTTGTCATGAAACGTAGAAATGAGATGCGATATCACGTTTTAAGAAGCATTTGAACTCTATTGCTTCGATACGTAGACATATGTAAACGCTATTACCTTGCAAGGAAGATTCGCAATTACATACTTCTGAAGTGAACACGAGGTATACATAACACTTTACAATGAATATTGTATCTTATCGTGCAACATTGTAATGAGATGCGATATCTCGTTTTAAGAAGCATAAGAACTCTATTGCTACGATACGTAGATATCGGCAAACGCTATTTCCTTGCAAGGAAGTGTAGCATTTACATTCATTTGAATCGTAGACGAGGAATGCATAACACTTAGCAATGAATATTATATCTTATCATGAAACATAGATATGAGATGCGCTATCTCGTTCTAAGAAGCATTTGAACTCTATTGCTTCGATACGTAAACATTTGCAAACGCAATTTCCTAGCAAGGAAGTGTCGCATTTACATTCATTTGAATCGTAGACGAGGAATGCATAACACTTAGCAATGAATATTATATCTTATCATGAAACATAGGTTTGAGATGCGCTATCTCGTTTTAAGAAGCATTTGAACTCTATTGCTTCGATACGTAAACATCTGCAAACGCTATTACCTAGCAAGGAAGTGTCGCATTTACATTCATTTGAATTGTAGACGAGGAATGCAAAACACTTAGCAATGAATATTATATCTTATCATGAAACATAAATATGGGATGCGATATCTCGTTTTAAGAAGCATTTGAACTCTATTGCTTCGATACGTAGACATCTGTAAATGCTATTTCCTTGCAAGGAAGTGTCGCATTTACATTCATTTGAAGTGTAGACGAGGAATACATGACACTTTACACTGAATAGTATATCTTATCATGCAACATAGTAATGAGATGCGATATCGCGTTTTAAGAAGCATTATAACTCTATTGCTACGATACGTAGACATCTGCAAACGCTATTTCCTTGCAAGGAAGTGTCGCATTTACATTCTTCTGAAGTTAATACGAGGTATACATAACACTTTACAATGAATATTATATCTTATCATGCAACATAGTAATGAGATGCGATATCGCGTTTTAAGAAGCATTAGGACCCTATTGCTACGATACGTAGACATCTGCAAACGCTATTTCCTAGCAAGGAAGTGTCGCATTTACATTCATTTGAAGTGTAGACGAGGAATACATAACACCTCGCAATGAATATTACATCTTATCATGAAACATAGAAATGAAATGCGATATCTCGTCTTAAGGAGCATTTGAACTCTATTGCTTCGATACGTAGACATCTGCAAACGATATTTCCTAGCAAGGAAGTGTCGCATTTACATTCATTTGAAGTGTAGACGAGGAATGCAAAACACTTAGCAATGAATATTATATCTTATCATGAAACATAGATATGAGATGAGCTATCTCGTCTTAAGAAGCATTTGAACTCTATTGCTTCGATACGTAAACATCTGCAAACGCTATTTCCTAGCAAGGAAGTGTCGCATTTACATTCATTTGAATCGTAGACGTGGAATGCATAACACTTAGCAATGAATATTATATCTTATCATGAAACATAAATATGAGATGCGCTATCTCGTTTTAAGAAGCATTTGAACTCTATTGCTTCGATACGTAGACATCTGCAAACGCTATTTCCTAGCAAGGAAGTGTCGCATTTACATCCGTCTGAATCGTAGACGAGGAATGCATAACACTTCGCAATGAATATTATATCTTATCATGAAACATAGATATGAGATGAGCTATCTCGTTATAAGAAGTATTTGAACTCTATTGCTTCGATACGTAAACATCTGCAAACGCTATTTCCTAGCAAGGAAGTGTCGCATTTACATTCATTTGAATCGTAGACGACGAATGCATAACAGTTCGCAATGAATATTATATGTTATCATGAAACATAGATATGAGATGCGATATCTCGTTTTAAGAAGCATTTGAACTCTATTGCTTCGATACGTAGACATCTGTAAACGCTATTTCCTTGCAAGGAAGTGTCGCATTTACATTCATTTGAAGTGTAGACGAGGAATACATGACACTTTACACTGAATAGTATATCTTATTATGCAACATAGTAATGAGATGCGATATCGCGTTTTAAGAAGCATTATAACTCTATTTCTACGATACGTAGACATCTGCAAACGCTATTTCCTTGCAAGGAAGTGTCGCATTTACATTCTTCTGAAGTTAATACGAGGTATACATAACACTTTACAATGAATATTATATCTTATCATGCAACATAGTAATGAGATGCGATATCGCGTTTTAAGAAGCATTAGGACCCTATTGCTACGATACGTAGACATCTGCAAACGCTATTTCCTAGCAAGGAAGTGTCGCATTTACATTCATTTGAAGTGTAGACGAGGAATACATAACACCTCGCAATGAATATTACATCTTATCATGAAACATAGAAATGAAATGCGATATCTCGTCTTAAGGAGCATTTGAACTCTATTGCTTCGATACGTAGACATCTGCAAACGATATTTCCTAGCAAGGAAGTGTCGCATTTACATCCGTTTGAATCGTAGACGAGGAATGCATAACACTTAGCAATGACTATTATATCTTATCATGAAACATAGATATGAGATGAGCTATCTCGTTATAAGAAGTATTTGAACTCTATTGCTTCGATACGTAAACATCTGCAAACGCTATTTCCTAGCAAGGAAGTGTCGCATTTACATTCATTTGAATCGTAGACGACGAATGCATAACAGTTCGCAATGAATATTACATGTTATCATGAAACATAGATATGAGATGCGATATCTCGCTTTAAGAAGCATTTGAACTCTATTGCTTCGATACGTAGACATCTGTAAACGCTATTTCCTTGCAAGGAAGTGTCGCATTTACATTCTTCTGAAGTGAATACGAGGTATACATAACACTTTACACTGAATATTATATCTTATCATGCAACATAGTAATGAGATGCGATATCGCGTTTTAAGAAGCATTAGAACTCTATTGCTACGATACGTAGACATCTGCAAACGCTATTTCCTAGCAAGGAAGTGTCGCATTTACATTCATTTAAATCGTAGACGAGGCATACATAACACTTCGCAATGAATATTATATCTTACCATGAAACATAGAAATGAGATGCGATATCATGTTTTAAGAAGCATTAGAACTCTATCCCTAGGATACGTAAACATCTGCAAACGCTATTTCCTAGCAAGGAAGTGTCGCACTTACATTCATTTGAAGTGTAGACGAGGAATACATTACACCTCGCAATGAATATTACATCTTATCATGAATCATAGAAATGAGATACGATATCACGTTTTGAGAAGCACTAGAACTCTATCCCTACGATACGTAAACATCTGCAAACGCTATTTCCTAGCAAGGAAGAGTCGCATTTACATTCTTCTGAAGTGAATACGAGGTATACATAACACTTTACAATGAATATTATATCTTATCATGCAACATAGTAATGAGATGCGATATCGCGTTTTAAGAAGCATTAGAAATCTATTGCTACGATACGTAGACATCTGCAAACGCTATTTCCTATCGAGGAAGTGTCGCATTCACATTCATTAGAAGTGTAGACGAGGAATACATTACACTTCGCAAATCACATTATATCTTACTATGAAACATAGATATGAGATGCAATATCTCGTTTTAAGAAGCATTCGAACTCTGTTGCTTCGATACGTAGACATCTGCAATCGCTATTTCCTTGCAAGGAAGTGTCGCATTTACATTCATTTGAAGTGTAGACGAGGAATACATCACACTTCGCAGATCATATTACATCTTACCATCAAACATAGCAATGAGATGCGATATCGCGTTTTAAGAAGCATTAGAAATCTATTGCTACGATACGTAGACATCTGCAAACGCTATTTCCTTGCAAGGAAGTGTCGCATTTACATTCATTTGAAGTGTAGACGAGGAATACATGACACTTCGCAAATCATATTATATCTTACCATGAAACATAGAAATGAGATCCGATATCGCGTTTTAAGAAGCATTAGAACACCATTGCTGCGATAGGTAGACATTTGCAAACGCTATTTCCTTGCAAGGAAGTGTCGCATTTACATTCATTTGAAGTGTATACGAGGAATACATGACACTTCGCAAATCATAATATATCTTACCATGACACATAGAAATGAGATGCGATATCGCGTTTTAAGAAGCATTGGAAAGCTATTGCTACGATACCTAGACATCTGCAGACGCTATTTCCTAGCAAGGAAGTGTCGCATTTACATTCATTTGAAGTGTAGAGGAGGAATACATAACACTTCGCAAATCATATTACATCTTACCATGAAACATAGAAATGAGATGCCATATCGCGTATTAAGAATCATATGAACTCTATTGCTACGATACGTAGACATCTGCAATCGTTATTTCCTTGCAAGGAAGTGTCGCATTTACTTTCATTTGAATCGTAGACGAGGAATGCATAACACTTCGCAATGTATATTATATCTTATCATGAAACATAGATATGAGATGCAATATCTCGTTTTAAGAAGCATTTGAACTCTATTGCTACGATACCTAGACATCTGCAGACGCTGTTTCCTTGCAAGGAAGTTTCGCATTTACATTCATTTGAAGTGTAGACGAGGAATACATAACACTTCGCAGATCATATTACATCTTACCATGAAACATAGAAATGAGATGCGTTATCGCGTTTTAAGAAGCATTAGAACTCTATTGCTACGGTAGCTAGACATCTGCAGACGTTATTTCCTAGCAAGGAAGTGTCGCATTTACATTCATTTGAAGTGTAGACGAGGAATACATAACACTTCGCAAATCATATTATATCTTACCATGAAACATAGAAATGAGATGCGATATCGCGTTATAAGAATCATATGAACTCTATTGCTACGATACGTAGACATCTGCAATCGTTATTTCCTTGCAAGGATGTGTAGCATTCACATTCATTTGAAGTGTAGACGAGGAATACATGACACTTCGCAAATCATATTATATCTTAGCATGAAACATAGATATGAGATGCAATATCTCGTTTTAAGAAGCATTCGAACTCTGTTGCTTCGATACGTAGACATCTGCAATCGCTATTTCCTTGCAAGGAAGTGTCGCATTTACATTCATTTGAAGTGTAGACGAGGAATACATAACACTTCGCAAATCATATTATATCTTACCATGAAACATAGAAATGAGATGCGATATCGCGTTTTAAGAAGCATTAGAAGTCTATTGCTACGATACCTAGACATCTGCAGACGCTATTTCCTAGCAAGGAAGTGTCGCATTTACATTCATTTGAAGTGTAGACGAGGAATACATGACACTTCGCAAATCATAATATATCTTACCATGACACATAGAAATGAGATGCGATATCGCGTTTTAAGAAGCATTGGAAAGCTATTGCTACGATACCTAGACATCTGCAGACGCTATTTCCTAGCAAGGAAGTGTCGCATTTACATTCATTTGAAGTGTAGAGGAGGAATACATAACACTTCGCAAATCATATTACATCTTACCATGAAACATAGAAATGAGATGCCATATCGCGTATTAAGAATCATATGAACTCTATTGCTACGATACGTAGACATCTGCAATCGTTATTTCCTTGCAAGGAAGTGTCGCATTTACTTTCATTTGAATCGTAGACGAGGAATGCATAACACTTCGCAATGTATATTATATCTTATCATGAAACATAGATATGAGATGCAATATCTCGTTTTAAGAAGCATTTGAACTCTATTGCTTCGATACGTAGACATCTGCAAACGCTATTTCCTTGCAAGGATGTGTCGCATTTACATTCATTTGAAGTGTAGACGAGGAATACATAACACTTCGCAGATCATATTACATCTTACCATGAAACATAGAAATGAGATGCGATATCGCGTTTTAAGAAGCATTAGAACTGTATTGCTACGATACCTAGACATCTGCTGACGCTATTTCCTAGCAAGGAAGTGTCGCATTTACATTCGTTTGAAGTGTAGAGGAGGAATACATAACACTTCGCAAATCATATTACATCTTACGAAGAAACATAGAAATGAGATGCGATATCGCGTTTTAAGAATCATATGAACTCTATTGCTACGATACGTAGACATCTGCAATCGTTATTTCCTTGCAAGGAAGTGTCGCATTTACTTTCATTTGAATCGTAGACGAGGAATGCATAACACTTCGCAACGAATATTATATCTTATCATGAAACATAGATATGAGATGCAATATCTCGTTTTAAGAAGCATTTGAACTCTATTGCTTCGATACGTAGACATCTGCAAACGCTATTTCCTTGCAAGGATGTGTCGCATTTACATTCATTTGAAGTGTAGACGAGGAATACATAACACTTCGCAGATCATATTACATCTTACCATGAAACATCGAAATGAGATGCGATATCGCATTTTAAGAAGCATTAGAAATGTATTGCTACGATACCTAGACATCTGCAGACGCTATTTCCTTGCAAGGAAGTGTCGCATTTACATTCATTTGAAGTGTAGACGAGGAACACATGACACTTCGCAAATCATATTATATCTTACCATGAAACATAGAAATGAGATGCGATATCGCGTTATAAGAATCATATGAACTCTATTGCTACGATGCGTAGACATCTGCAATCGTTATTTCCTTGCAAGGAAGTATCGCATTTACTTTCATTTGAATCGTAGACGAGGAATGCATAACACTTCGCAATGAATATTATATCTTATCATGAAACATAGATATGAGATGCAATATCTCGTTTTAAGAAGCATTTGAACTCTATTGCTACGATACCTAGACATCTGCAGACGCTGTTTCCTTGCAAGGAAGTTTCGCATTTACATTCATTTGAAGTGTAGACGAGGAATACATAACACTTCGCAGATCATATTACATCTTACCATGAAACATAGAAATGAGATGCGTTATCGCGTTTTAAGAAGCATTAGAACTCTATTGCTACGGTAGGTATACATCTGCAGACGTTATTTCCTAGCAAGGAAGTGTCGCATTTACATTCATTTGAAGTGTAGACGAGGAATACATAACACTTCGCAAATCATATTATATCTTACCATGAAACATAGAAATGAGATGCGATATCGCGTTATAAGAATCATATGAACTCTATTGCTACGATACGTAGACATCTGCAATCGTTATTTCCTTGCAAGGAAGTGTCGCATTTACTTTCATTTGAATCGTAGACGAGGAATGCATAACACTTCGCAACGAATATTATATCTTATCATGAAACATAGATATGAGATGCAATATCTCGTTTTAAGAAGCATTTGAACTCTATTGCTTCGATACGTACACATCTGCAAACGCTATTTCCTTGCAAGGATGTGTCGCATTTACATTCATTTGAAGTGTAGACGAGGAATACATAACACTTCGCAGATCATATTACATCTTACCATGAAACATCGAAATGAGATGCGATATCGCATTTTAAGAAGCATTAGAAATGTATTGCTACGATACCTAGACATCTGCAGACGCTATTTCCTTGCAAGGAAGTGTCGCATTTACATTCATTTGAAGTGTAGACGAGGAACACATGACACTTCGCAAATCATATTATATCTTACCATGAAACATAGAAATGAGATGCGATATCGCGTTATAAGAATCATATGAACTCTATTGCTACGATGCGTAGACATCTGCAATCGTTATTTCCTTGCAAGGAAGTATCGCATTTACTTTCATTTGAATCGTAGACGAGGAATGCATAACACTTCGCAATGAATATTATATCTTATCATGAAACATAGATATGAGATGCAATATCTCGTTTTAAGAAGCATTTGAACTCTATTGCTACGATACCTAGACATCTGCAGACGCTGTTTCCTTGCAAGGAAGTTTCGCATTTACATTCATTTGAAGTGTAGACGAGGAATACATAACACTTCGCAGATCATATTACATCTTACCATGAAACATAGAAATGAGGTGCGATATCGCGTTATAAGAATCATATGAACTCTATTGCTACGATACGTAGACATCTGCAATCGTTATTTCCTTGCAAGGATGTGTAGCATTCACATTCATTTGAAGTGTAGACGAGGAATACATGACACTTCGCAAATCATATTATATCTTAGCATGAAACATAGATATGAGATGCAATATCTCGTTTTAAGAAGCATTCGAACTCTGTTGCTTCGATACGTAGACATCTGCAATCGCTATTTCCTTGCAAGGAAGTGTCGCATTTACATTCATTTGAAGTGTAGACGAGGAATACATAACACTTCGCAAATCATATTATATCTTACCATGAAACATAGAAATGAGATGCGATATCGCGTTTTAAGAAGCATTAGAAGTCTATTGCTACGATACCTAGACATCTGCAGACGCTATTTCCTAGCAAGGAAGTGTCGCATTTACATTCATTTGAAGTGTAGACGAGGAATACATGACACTTCGCAAATCATATTATATCTTACCATGAAACATAGAAATGAGATGCGATATCGCGTTTTAAGAAGCATTAGAACTCTATTTCTACGATACCTAGACATCTGCAGACGCTATTTCCTAGCAAGGAAGTGTCGCAATTACATTCATTTGAAGTGTATACGAGGAATACATGACACTTCGCAAATCACAATATATCTTACCATGACACATAGAAATGAGGTGCGATATCGCGTTTTAAGAAGCATTGGAAAGCTATTGCTACGATACCTAGACATCTGCAGACGCTATTTCCTAGCAAGGAAGTGTCGCATTTACATTCATTTGAAATGTAGAGGAGGAATACATAACACTTCGCAAATCATATTACATCTTACCATGAAACATAGAAATGAGATGCGATATCGCGTTTTAAGAAGCATTAGAACTGTATTGCTACGATACCTAGACATCTGCTGACGCTATTTCCTAGCAAGGAAGTGTCGCATTTACATTCGTTTGAAGTGTAGAGGAGGAATACATAACACTTCGCAAATCATATTACATCTTACGAAGAAACATAGAAATGAGATGCGATATCGCGTTTTAAGAATCATATGAACTCTATTGCTACGATACGTAGACATCTGCAATCGTTATTTCCTTGCAAGGAAGTGTCGCATTTACTTTCATTTGAATCGTAGACGAGGAATGCATAACACTTCGCAATGAATATTATATCTTATCATGAAACATAGATATGAGATGCAATATCTCGTTTTAAGAAGCATTTGAACTCTATTGCTTCGATACGTAGACATCAGCAAACGCTATTACCTTGCAAGGATGTGTCGCATTTACATTCATTTGAAGTGTAGACGAGGAATACATAACACTTCGCAGATCATATTACATCTTACCATGAAACATAGAAATGAGATGCGATATCGCATTTTAAGAAGCATTAGAAATGTATTGCTATGATACCTAGATATCTGCAGACGCTATTTCCTAGCAAGGAAGTGTCGCATTTACATTCATTTGAAGTGTAGACGAGGAACACATGACACTTCGCAAATCATATTATATCTTACCATGAAACAGAAATGAGATGCGATATCGCGTTTTAAGAAGCATTAGAAGTCTATTGCTACGATACGTAGACATCTGCAAACGCTATTTCCTTGCAAGGAAGTGTCGCATTTACATTCATTTGAAGTGTAGACGAGGAATACATGACACTTCGCAAATCATATTATATCTTACCATGAAACATAGAAATGAGATGCGATATCGCGTTTTAAGAAGCATTAGAACACTATTGCTACGATAGGTAGACATTTGCAAACGCTATTTCCTTGCAAGGAAGTGTCGCATTAAATTCATTTGAAGTGTAGAGGAGGAATACATAACACTTCGCAAATCATATTACATCTTACCATGAAACATAGAAATGAGATGCGATATCGCGTTTTAAGAATCATATGAACTCTATTGCTAGGATACGTAGACATCTGCAATCGTTATTCTCTTGCAAGGAAGTGTCGCATTTACTTTCATTTGAATCGTAGACGAGGAATACATCACACTTCGCAAATCATATTATATCTTACCATGAGACATAGAAATGAGATGCGATATCGCGTTTTAAGAAGCAATAGAACTCTATTTCTACGATACCTAGACATCTGCAGACGCTATTTCCTAGCAAGGAAGTGTCGCATTTACATTCATTTGAAGTGTATACGAGGAATACATGACACTTCGCAAATCATAATATATCTTACCATGACACATAGAAATGAGATGCGATATCGCATTTTAAGAAGCATTGGAAAGCTATTGCTACGATACCTAGACATCTGCAGACGCTATTTCCTAGCAAGCAAGTGTCGCATTAACATTCATTTGAAGTGTAGAGGAGGAATACATAACACTTCGCAAATCATATTACATCTTACCATGAAACATAGAAATGAGATGCCATATCGCGTTTTAAGAATCATATGAACTCTATTGCTACGATACGTAGACATCTGCAATCGTTATTTCCTTGCACGGAAGTGTCGCATTTACTTTCATTTGAATCGTAGACGAGGAATGCATAACACTTCGCAATGTATATTATTTCTTATCATGAAACATAGATATGAGATGCAATATCTCGTTTTAAGAAGCATTTGAACTCTATTGCTTCGATACGTAGACATCTGCAAACGCTATTTCCTTGCAAGGATGTGTCGCATTTACATTCATTTGAAGTGTAGACGAGGAATACATAACACTTCGCAGATCATATTACATCTTACCATGAAACATAGAAATGAGATGCGATATCGCGTTTTAAGAAGCATTAGAACTGTATTGCTACGATACCTAGACATCTGCTGACGCTATTTCCTAGCAAGGAAGTGTCGCATTTACATTCGTTTGAAGTGTAGAGGAGGAATACATAACACTTCGCAAATCATATTACATCTTACGAAGAAACATAGAAATGAGATGCGATATCGCGTTTTAAGAATCATATGAACTCTATTGCTACGATACGTAGACATCTGCAATCGTTATTTCCTTGCAAGGAAGTGTCGCATTTACTTTCATTTGAATCGTAGACGAGGAATGCATAACACTTCGCAATGAATATTATATCTTATCATGAAACATAGGTATGAGATGCAATATCTCGTTTTAAGAAGCATTTGAACTCTATTGCTTCGATACGTAGACATCTGCAAACGCTATTACCTTGCAAGGATGTGTCGCATTTACATTCATTTGAAGTGTAGACGAGGAATACATAACACTTCGCAGATCATATTACATCTTACCATGAAACATAAAAATGAGATGCGATATCGCATTTTAAGAAGCATTAGAAATGTATTGCTACGATACCTAGACATCTGCAGACGCTATTTCCTAGCAAGGAAGTGTCGCATTTACATTCATTTGAAGTGTAGACGAGGAACACATGACACTTCGCAAATCATATTATATCTTACCATGAAACAGAAATGAGATGCGATATCGCGTTTTAAGAAGCATTAGAAGTCTATTGCTACGATACGTAGACATCTGCAAACGCTATTTCCTTGCAAGGAAGTGTCGCATTTACATTCATTTGAAGTGTAGACGAGGAATACATGACACTTCGCAAATCATATTATATCTTACCATGAAACATAGAAATGAGATGCGATATCGCGTTTTAAGAAGCATTAGAACACTATTGCTACGATAGGTAGACATTTGCAAACGCTATTTCCTTGCAAGGAAGTGTCGCATTAAATTCATTTGAAGTGTAGAGGAGGAATACATAACACTTCGCAAATCATATTACATCTTACCATGAAACATAGAAATGAGATGCGATATCGCGTTTTAAGAATCATATGAACTCTATTGCTAGGATACGTAGACATCTGCAATCGTTATTCTCTTGCAAGGAAGTGTCGCATTTACTTTCATTTGAATCGTAGACGAGGAATACATCACACTTCGCAAATCATATTATATCTTACCATGAGACATAGAAATGAGATGCGATATCGCGTTTTAAGAAGCATTAGAACTCTATTTCTACGATACCTAGACATCTGCAGACGCTATTTCCTAGCAAGGAAGTGTCGCATTTACATTCATTTGAAGTGTATACGAGGAATACATGACACTTCGCAAATCATAATATATCTTACCATGACACATAGAAATGAGATGCGATATGGCGTTTTAAGAAGCATTGGAAAGCTATTGCTACGATACCTAGACATCTGCAGACGCTATTTCCTAGCAAGCAAGTGTCGCATTAACATTCATTTGAAGTGTAGAGGAGGAATACATAACACTTCGCAAATCATATTACATCTTACCATGAAACATAGAAATGAGATGCCATATCGCGTTTTAAGAATCATATGAACTCTATTGCTACGATACGTAGACATCTGCAATCGTTATTTCCTTGCACGGAAGTGTCGCATTTACTTTCATTTGAATCGTAGACGAGGAATGCATAACACTTCGCAATGTATATTATTTCTTATCATGAAACATAGATATGAGATGCAATATCTCGTTTTAAGAAGCATTTGAACTCTATTGCTTCGATACGTAGACATCTGCAAACGCTATTTCCTTGCAAGGATGTGTCGCATTTACATTCATTTGAAGTGTAGACGAGGAATACATAACACTTCGCAGATCATATTACATCTTACCATGAAACATAGAAATGAGATGCGATATCGCATTTTAAGAAGCATTAGAAATGTATTGCTACGATACCTAGACATCTGCAGACGCTATTTCCTAGCAAGGAAGTGTCGCATTTACATTCATTTGAAGCGTAGACGAGGAACACATGACACTTCGCAAATCATATTATATCTTACCATGAAACATAGAAATGAGATGCGATATCGCGTTATAAGAATCATATGAACTCTATTGCTACGATACCTAGACATCTGCAGACGTTATTTCCTAGCAAGGAAGTGTCGCATTTACATTCATTTGAAGTGTAGACGGGGAACACATGACACTTCGCAAATCATATTATATCTTACCATGAAACATAGAAATGAGATGCGATATCGCGTTTTAAGAAGCATTAGAACTCTATTGCTACGATACCTAGACATCTGCAGACGTTATTTCCTAGCAAGGAAGTGTCGCATTTACATTCATTTGAAGTGTAGACGAGGAATACATAACACTTCGCAAATCATATTATATCTTACCATGAAACATAGAAATGGGATGCAATATCTCGTTTTAAGTAGCATTTGAACTCTATTGCTTCGATACGTAGACATCTGCAAACGCTATTTCCTTGCAAGCAAGTGTCGCGTTTACATTCATTTGAAGTGTAGACGAGGAATACATGACACTTCGCAAATCATATTATATCTTAGCATGAAAAATAGATATGAGATGCAATATCTCGTTTTAAGAAGCATTCGAACTCTATTGCTTCGATACGTAGACATCTGCAGACGCTATTTCCTTGCAAGGAAGTGTCGCATTTACATTCATTTGAAGTGTAGACGAGGAATACATAACACTTCGCAAATCATATTATATCTTACCATGAAACATAGAAATGAGATGCGATATCGCGTTTTAAGAAGCATTAGAACTCTATTGCTACGATACCTAGACATCTGCAGACGCTATTTCCTAGCAAGGAAGTGTCGCATTTACATTCATTTGAAGTGTAGACGAGGAATACATGACACTTCGCAAATCATATTATATCTTACCATGAAACATAGAAATGAGATGCGATATCGCGTTGTAAGTAGCATTAGAACTCCATTGCTACGATAACTAGACATCTGCAAACGCTATTTCCTAGCAAGGAAGAGTCGCATTTACATTCATTTGAAGTGTAGACGAGGAATACATGACACTTCGCAAATCATATTATATCTTACCATGAAACATAGAAATGAGATGCGATATCGCGTTTTAAGAAGCATTAGAACTCTATTGCTACGATACGTAGACATCTGCAAGCGCTATTTCCTAGCAAGGAAGTGTCGCATTTACATTCATTTGAAGTGTAGGCGAGGAATTCATAACATTTCGCAATGAATATTACATCCTATCATGAAACATGGAAATGAGATGCGAATTCTCATTTTAAGAAGCATTTGAACTCTATTGCTTCGATACGTAGACATCTGCAAACGCTATGTCCTAGCAAGGAAGTGTCGCATTTACGTTCATTTGAATTGTAGACGAGGAATGCATAACACTTCGCAATGAATATTATATCTTATCATGAAACATAGATATGAGATGCAATATCTCGTTTTAAGTAGCATTTGAACTCTATTGCTTCGATACGTAGACATCTGCAAACGCTATTTCCTTGCAAGCAAGTGTCGCGTTTACATTCATTTGAAGTGTAGACGAGGAATACATGACACTTCGCAAATCATATTATATCTTACCATGAAACATAGAAATGAGATGCGATATCGCGTTGTAAGAAGCAATAGAACTCTATTACTACGATAACTAGACATCTGCAGACGCTATTTCCTAGCAAGGAAGTGTCGCATTTACATTCATTTGAAGTGTAGACGAGGAATACATAACACTTCGCAAATCATATTATATCTTACCATGAAACATAGAAATGAGATGCGATATCACGTTTTAAGAAGCATTAGAACTCTATTGCTACGATACCTAGACATCTGCAGACGCTATTTCCTAGCAAGGAAGTGTCGCATTTACATTCATTTGAAGTGTAGACGAGGAATACATGACACTTCGCAAATCATATTATATCTTACCATGAGACACAGAAATGAGATGCGATATCGCGTTTTAAGAAGCATTAGAACTCTATTTCTACGATACCTAGACATCTGCAGACGCTATTTCCTAGCAAGGAAGTGTCGCATTTACATTCATTTGAAGTGTATACGAGGAATACATGACACTTCGCAAATCATAATATATCTTACCATGACACATAGAAATGAGATGCGATATCGCGTTTTAAGAAGCATTAGAACTCTATTGCTACGAAACGTAGACATCTGCAAGCGCTATTTCCTAGCAAGGAAGTGTCGCATTTACATTCATTTGAAGTGTAGGCGAGGAATTCATAACATTTCGCAATGAATATTACATCCTATCATGAAACATGGAAATGAGATGCGAATTCTCGTTTTAAGAAGCATTTGAACTCTATTGCTTCGATACGTAGACATCTGCAAACGCTATTTCCTAGCAAGGAAGTGTCGCATTTACATTCATTTGAAGTGTAGACGAGGAACACATGACACTTCGCAAATCATATTATATCTTACCATGAAACATAGAAATGAGATGCGATATCGCGTTATAAGAATCATATGAACTCTATTGCTACGATACGTAGACATCTGCAATCGTTATTTCCTTGCAAGGAAGTGTCCCATTTACTTTCGTTTGAATCGTAGACGAGGAATGCATAACACTTCGCAATGAATATTATATCTTATCATGAAACGTAGATATGAGATGCAATATCTCGTTTTAAGAAGCATTTGAACTCTATTGCTACGATACCTAGACATCTGCAGACGCAGTTTCCTTGCAAGGAAGTGTCGCATTTACATTCATTTGAAGTGTAGACGAGGAATACATAACATTTCGCAGATCATATTACATCTTACCATGAAACATAGAAATGAGATGCGATATCGCGTTTTAAGAAGCATTAGAACTCTATTGCTACGATACCTATACATCTGCAGACGCTATTTCCTAGGAAGGAAGTGTCGCATTTACATTCATTTGAAGTGTAGACGAGGAATACATGATACTTCGCAAATCATATTATATCTTGCCATGAAACATAGAAATGAGATGCGATATCGCGTTTTAAGAAGCATTAGAACTCTATTGCTACGATACCTAGACATCTGCAGACGCTATTTCCTAGCAAGGAAGTGTCGAATTTACATTCATTTGAAGTGTAGACGAGGAATGCATAACACTTCGCAATGAATATTATATCTTATCATGAAACATAGATATGAGATGCAATATCTCGTTTTAAGAAGCATTTGAACTCTATTGCTTCGATACGTAGACATCTGCAAACGCTATTTCCTTGCAAGCAAGTGTCGCATTTACATTCATTTGAAGTGTAGACGAGGAATACATGACACTTCGCAAATCATATTATATCTTACCATGAAACATAGAAATGAGATGCGATATCGCGTTGTAAGAAGCATTAGAACTCTATTGCTACGATAACCAGACATCTGCAGACGCTATTTCCTAGCAAGGAAGTGTCGCATTTACATTCATTTGAAGTGTAGACGAGGAATACATAACACTTCGCAAATCATATTATATCTTACCATGAAACATAGAAATGAGATGCGATATCACGTTTTAAGAAGCATTAGAACTCTATTGCTACGATACCTAGACATCTGCAGACGCTATTTCCTAGCAAGGAAGTGTCGCATTTACATTCATTTGAAGTGTAGACGAGGAATACATGACACTTCGCAAATCATATTATATCTTACCATGAGACATAGAAATGAGATGCGATATCGCGTTTTAAGAAGCATTAGAACTCTATTTCTACGATACCTAGACATCTGCAGACGCTATTTCCTAGCAAGGAAGTGTCGCATTTACATTCATTTGAAGTGTATACGAGGAATACATGACACTTCGCAAATCATAATATATCTTACCATGACACATAGAAATGAGATGCGATATCGCGTTTTAAGAAGCATTGGAAAGCTATTGCTACGATACCTAGACATCTGCAGACGCTATTTCCTAGCAAGGAAGTGTCGCATTTACATTCATATGAAGTGTAGAGGAGGAATACATAACACTTCGCAAATCATATTACATCTTACCATGAAACATAGAAATGAGATGCCATATCGCGTTTTAAGAATCATATGAACTCTATTGCTACGATACGTAGACATCTGCAATCGTTATTTCCTTGCAAGGAAGTGTCGCATTTACTTTCATTTCAATCGTAGACGAGGAATGCATAACACTTCGCAATGTATATTATATCTTATCATGAAACATAGATATGAGATGCAATATCTCGTTTTAAGAAGCATTTGAACTCTATTGCTTCGATACGTAGACATCTGCAAACGCTATTTCCTTGCAAGCAAGTGTCGCATTTACATTCATTTGAAGTGTAGACGAGGAATACATGACACTTCGCAAATCATATTATATCTTACCATGAAACATAGAAATGAGATGCGATATCGCGTTGTAAGAAGCATTAGAACTCTATTGCTACGATAACCAGACATCTGCAGACGCTATTTCCTAGCAAGGAAGTGTCGCATTTACATTCATTTGAAGTGTAGACGAGGAATACATAACACTTCGCAAATCATATTATATCTTACCATGAAACATAGAAATGAGATGCGATATCACGTTTTAAGAAGCATTAGAACTCTATTGCTACGATACCTAGACATCTGCAGACGCTATTTCCTAGCAAGGAAGTGTCGCATTTACATTCATTTGAAGTGTAGACGAGGAATACATGACACTTCGCAAATCATATTATATCTTACCATGAGACATAGAAATGAGATGCGATATCGCGTTTTAAGAAGCATTAGAACTCTATTTCTACGATACCTAGACATCTGCAGACGCTATTTCCTAGCAAGGAAGTGTCGCATTTACATTCATTTGAAGTGTATACGAGGAATACATGACACTTCGCAAATCATAATATATCTTACCATGACACATAGAAATGAGATGCGATATCGCGTTTTAAGAAGCATTGGAAAGCTATTGCTACGATACCTAGACATCTGCAGACGCTATTTCCTAGCAAGGAAGTGTCGCATTTACATTCATATGAAGTGTAGAGGAGGAATACATAACACTTCGCAAATCATATTACATCTTACCATGAAACATAGAAATGAGATGCCATATCGCGTTTTAAGAATCATATGAACTCTATTGCTACGATACGTAGACATCTGCAATCGTTATTTCCTTGCAAGGAAGTGTCGCATTTACTTTCATTTCAATCGTAGACGAGGAATGCATAACACTTCGCAATGTATATTATATCTTATCATGAAACATAGATATGAGATGCAATATCTCGTTTTAAGAAGCATTTGAACTCTATTGCTTCGATACGTAGACATCTGCAAACGCTATTTCCTTGCAAGGATGTGTCGCATTTACATTCATTTGAAGTGTAGACGAGGAATACATAACACTTCGCAGATCATATTACATCTTACCATGAAACATAGAAATGAGATGCGATATCGCGTTTTAAGAAGCATTAGAACTGTATTGCTACGATACCTAGACATCTGCTGACGCTATTTCCTAGCAAGGAAGTGTCGCATTTACATTCGTTTGAAGTGTAGAGGAGGAATACATAACACTTCGCAATTCATATTACATCTTACGAAGAAACATAGAAATGAGATGCGATATCGCGTTTTAAGAATCATATGAACTCTATTGCTACGATACGTAGACATCTGCAATCGTTATTTCCTTGCAAGGAAGCGTCGCATTTACTTTCATTTGAATCGTAGACGAGGAATGCATAACACTTCGCAATGAATATTATATCTTATCATGAAACATAGATATGAGATGCAATATCTCGTTTTAAGAAGCATTTGAACTCTATTGCTTCGATACGTAGACATCTGCAAACGCTATTTCCTTGCAAGGAAGTGTCGCATTTACATTCATTTGAAGTGTAGACGAGGAATACATAACACTTCGCAAATCATATTATATCTTACCATGAAACATAGAAATGAGATGCGATATCGCGTTTTAAGAAGCATTAGAACTCTATTGCTACGATACCTAGACATCTGCAGACGCTATTTCCTAGCAAGGAAGTGTCGCATTTACATTCATTTGAAGTGTAGACGAGGAATACATGACACTTCGCAAATCATATTATTTCTTACCATGAAACATAGAAATGAGATGCGATATCGCGTTGTAAGTAGCATTAGAACTCTATTGCTACGATAACTAGACATCTGCAAACGCTATTTCCTAGCAAGGAAGAGTCGCATTTACATTCATTTGAAGTGTAGACGAGGAATACATGACACTTCGCAAATCATATTATATCTTACCATGAAACATAGAAATGAGATGCGATATCGCGTTTTAAGAAGCATTAGAACTCTATTGCTACGATACGTAGACATCTGCAAGCGCTATTTCCTAGCAAGGAAGTGTCGCATTTACATTCATTTGAAGTGTAGGCGAGGAATTCATAACATTTCGCAATGAATATTACATCCTATCATGAAACATGGAAATGAGATGCGAATTCTCGTTTTAAGATGCATTTGAACTCTATTGCTTCGATACGTAGACATCTGCAAACGCTATGTCCTAGCAAGGAAGTGTCGCATTTACGTTCATTTGAATTGTAGACGAGGAATGCATAACACTTCGCAATGAATATTATATCTTATCATGAAACATAGATATGAGATGCAATATCTCGTTTTAAGTAGCATTTGAACTCTATTGCTTCGATACGTAGACATCTGCAAACGCTATTTCCTTGCAAGCAAGTGTCGCGTTTACATTCATTTGAAGTGTAGACGCGGAATACATGACACTTCGCAAATCATATTATATCTTACCATGAAACATAGAAATGAGATGCGATATCGCGTTGTAAGAAGCAATAGAACTCTATTGCTACGATAACTAGACATCTGCAGACGCTATTTCCTAGCAAGGAAGTGTCGCATTTACATTCATTTGAAGTGTAGACGAGGAATACGTAACACTTCGCAAATCATATTATATCTTACCATGAAACATAGAAATGAGATGCGATATCACGTTTTAAGAAGCATTAGAACTCTATTGCTACGATACCTAGACATCTGCAGACGCTATTTCCTAGCAAGGAAGTGTCGCATTTACATTCATTTGAAGTGTAGACGAGGAATACATGACACTTCGCAAATCATATTATATCTTACCATGAGACATAGAAATGAGATGCGATATCGCGTTTTAAGAAGCATTAGAACTCTATTTCTACGATACCTAGACATCTGCAGACGCTATTTCCTAGCAAGGAAGTGTCGCATTTACATTCATTTGAAGTGTATACGAGGAATACATGACACTTCGCAAATCATAATATATCTTACCATGACACATAGAAATGAGATGCGATATCGCGTTTTAAGAAGCATTAGAACTCTATTGCTACGATACGTAGACATCTGCAAGCGCTATTTCCTAGCAAGGAAGTGTCGCATTTACATTCATTTGAAGTGTAGGCGAGGAATTCATAACATTTCGCAATGAATATTACATCCTATCATGAAACATGGAAATGAGATGCGAATTCTCGTTTTAAGAAGCATTTGAACTCTATTGCTTCGATACGTAGACATCTGCAAACGCTATTTCCTAGCAAGGAAGTGTCGCATTTACATTCATTTGAAGTGTAGACGAGGAACACATGACACTTCGCAAATCATATTATATCTTACCATGAATCATAGAAATGAGATGCGATATCGCGTTATAAGAATCATATGAACTCTATTGCTACGATACGTAGACATCTGCAATCGTTATTTCCTTGCAAGGAAGTGTCGCATTTACTTTCATTTGAATCGTAGACGAGGAATGCATAACACTTCGCAATGTATATTATATCTTATCATGAAACATAGATATGAGATGCAATATCTCGTTTTAAGAAGCATTTGAACTCTATTGCTTCGATACGTAGACATCTGCAGACGCTGTTTCCTTGCAAGGAAGTGTCGCATTTACATTCATTTGAAGTGTAGACGAGGAATACATAACATTTCCCAGATCATATTACATCTTACCATGAAACATAGAAATGAGATGCGATATCGCGTTTTAAGAATCATATGAACTCTATTGCTACGATACCTATACATCTGCAGACGCTATTTCCTAGGAAGGAAGTGTCGCATTTACATTCATTTGAAGTGTAGACGAGGAATACATGATACTTCGCAAATCATATTATATCTTACCATGAAACATAGAAATGAGATGCGATATCGCGTTTTAAGAAGCATTAGAACTCTATTGCTACGATACCTAGACATCTGCAGACGCTATTTCCTAGCAAGGAAGTGTCGAATTTACATTCATTTGAAGTGTAGACGAGGAATGCATAACACTTCGCAATGAATATTATATCTTATCATGAAACATAGATATGAGATGCAATATCTCGTTTTAAGAAGCATTTGAACTCTATTGCTTCGATACGTAGACATCTGCAAACGCTATTTCCTTGCAAGCAAGTGTCGCATTTACATTCATTTGAAGTGTAGACGAGGAATACATGACACTTCGCAAATCATATTATATCTTACCATGAAACATAGAAATGAGATGCGATATCGCGTTGTAAGAAGCATTAGAACTCTATTGCTACGATAACCAGACATCTGCAGACGCTATTTCCTAGCAAGGAAGTGTCGCATTTACATTCATTTGAAGTGTAGACGAGGAATACATAACACTTCGCAAATCATATTATATCTTACCATGAAACATAGAAATGAGATGCGATATCACGTTTTAAGAAGCATTAGAACTCTATTGCTACGATACCTAGACATCTGCAGACGCTATTTCCTAGCAAGGAAGTGTCGCATTTACATTCATTTGAAGTGTAGACGAGGAATACATGACACTTCGCAAATCATATTATATCTTACCATGAGACATAGAAATGAGATGCGATATCGCGTTTTAAGAAGCATTAGAACTCTATTTCTACGATACCTAGACATCTGCAGACGCTATTTCCTAGCAAGGAAGTGTCGCATTTACATTCATTTGAAGTGTATACGAGGAATACATGACACTTCGCAAATCATAATATATCTTACCATGACACATAGAAATGAGATGCGATATCGCGTTTTAAGAAGCATTGGAAAGCTATTGCTACGATACCTAGACATCTGCAGACGCTATTTCCTAGCAAGGAAGTGTCGCATTTACATTCATATGAAGTGTAGAGGAGGAATACATAACACTTCGCAAATCATATTACATCTTACCATGAAACATAGAAATGAGATGCCATATCGCGTTTTAAGAATCATATGAACTCTATTGCTACGATACGTAGACATCTGCAATCGTTATTTCCTTGCAAGGAAGTGTCGCATTTACTTTCATTTGAATCGTAGACGAGGAATGCATAACACTTCGCAATGTATATTATATCTTATCATGAAACATAGATATGAGATGCAATATCTCGTTTTAAGAAGCATTTGAACTCTATTGCTTCGATACGTAGACATCTGCAAACGCTATTTCCTTGCAAGGATGTGTCGCATTTACATTCATTTGAAGTGTAGACGAGGAATACATAACACTTCGCAGATCATATTACATCTTACCATGAAACATAGAAATGAGATGCGATATCGCGTTTTAAGAAGCATTAGAACTGTATTGCTACGATACCTAGACATCTGCTGACGCTATTTCCTAGTAAGGAAGTGTCGCATTTACATTCGTTTGAAGTGTAGAGGAGGAATACATAACACTTCGCAAATCATATTACATCTTACGAAGAAACATAGAAATGAGATGCGATATCGCGTTTTAAGAATCATATGAACTCTATTGCTACGATACGTAGACATCTGCAATCGTTATTTCCTTGCAAGGAAGCGTCGCATTTACTTTCATTTGAATCGTAGACGAGGAATGCATAACACTTCGCAATGAATATTATATCTTATCATGAAACATAGATATGAGATGCAATATCTCGTTTTAAGAAGCATTTGAACTCTATTGCTTCGATACGTAGACATCTGCAAACGCTATTTCCTTGCAAGCAAGTGTCGCATTTACATTCATTTGAAGTGTAGACGAGGAATACATGACACTTCGCAAATCATATTATATCTTACCATGAAACATAGAAGTGAGATGCGATATCGCGTTGTAAGAAGCATTAGAACTCTATTGCTACGATAACTAGACATCTGCAGACGCTATATCCTAGCACGGAAGTGTCGCATTTACATTCCTTTGAAGTGTAGACGAGGAATACATAACACTTCGCAAATCATATTATATCTTACCATGAAACATAGAAATGAGATGCGATATCACGTTTTAAGAAGCATTAGAACTCTATTGCTACAATACCTAGACATCTGCAGACGCTATTTCCTAGCAAGGAAGTGTCGCATTTACATTCATTTGAAGTGTAGACGAGGAATACATGACACTTCGCAAATCATATTATATCTTACCATGAGACATAGAAATGAGATGCGATATCGCGTTTTAAGAAGCATTGGAAAGCTATTGCTACGATACCTAGACATCTGCAGACGCTATTTCCTAGCAAGGAAGTGTCGCATTTACATTCATTTGAAGTGTAGAGGAGGAATACATAACACTTCGCAAATCATATTACATCTTACCATGAAACATAGAAATGAGATGCCATATCGCGTTTTAAGAATCATATGAACTCTATTGCTACGATACGTAGACATCTGCAATCGTTATTTCCTTGCAAGGAAGTGTCGCATTTACTTTCATTTGAATCGTAGACGAGGAATGCATAACACTTCGCAATGTATATTATATCTTATCATGGAACATAGATATGATATGCAATATCTCGTTTTAAGAAGCACTTGAACTCTATTGCTTCGATACGTAGACATCTGCAAACGCTATTTCCTTGCAAGGATGTGTCGCATTTACATTCATTTGAAGTGTAGACGAGGAATACATAACACTTCGCAGATCATATTACATCTTACCATGAAACATAGAAATGAGATGCGATATCGCGTTTTAAGAAGCATTAGAACTGTATTGCTACGATACCTAGACATCTGCTGACGCTATTTCCTAGCAAGGAAGTGTCGCATTTACATTCGTTTGAAGTGTAGAGGAGGAATACATAACACTTCGCAAATCATATTACATCTTACCATGAAACATAGAAATGAGATGCCATATCGCGTTTTAAGAATCATATGAACTCTATTGCTACGATACGTAGACATCTGCAATCGTTATTTCCTTGCAAGGAAGTGTCGCATTTACTTTCATTTGAATCGTAGACGAGGAATGCATAACACTTCGCAATGAATATTATATCTTATCATGAAACATAGATATGAGATGCAATATCTCGTTTTAAGAAGCATTTGAACTCTATTGCTTCGATACGTAGACATCTGCAAACGCTATTTCCTTGCAAGGATGTGTCGCATTTACATTCATTTGAAGTGTAGACGAGGAATACATAACACTTCGCAGATCATATTATATCTTACCATGAAACATAGAAATGAGATGCGATATCGCGTTTTAAGAAGCATTAGAACTCTATTGCTACGATACCTAGACATCTGCAGACGCTATTTCCTAGCAAGGAAGTGTCGCATTTACATTCATTTGAAGTGTAGACGAGGAATACGTGACACTTCGCAAATCATATTATATCTTACCATGAAACATGGAAATGAGATGCGATATCGCGTTTTAAGAAGCATTAGAGCTCTATTGCTACGATACCTAGACATCTGCAAACGCTATTTCCTTGCAAGGAAGTGTCGCATTTACTTTCATTTGAATCGTAGACGAGGAATGCATAACACTTCGCAATGAATATTATATCTTATCATGAAACAAAGTTATGAGATGCAATATCTCGTTTTAAGAAGCATTAGAAATCTATTGCTACGATACGTAGACATCTGCAAACGCTATTTCCTTGCAAGGTAGTGTCGCATTTACATTCATTTGAAGTGTAGACGAGGAATACATGACACTTCGCAAATCATATTATATCTTATCTTGAAACATAGATATGAGATGCGATATCACGTTTTAAGAAGCATTAGAACTCCATCCCTACGATACCTAGACATCTGGAGACACTATTTCCTAGCAAGGAAGTGTCGCATTTACATTCATTTGAAGTGTAGACGAGGAATACATGACACTTCGCAAATCATATTATATCTTACCATGAAACATAGAAATGAGATGCGATATCGCGTTTTAAGAAGCATTAGAACTCTATTGCTACGATACGTAGACATCTGCAAACGCTATTTCCTAGCAAGGAAGTGACGCATTTACATTCATTTGAAGTGTAGACGAGGAATACATGACACTTCGCAAATCATATTATATCTTACCATGAAACATAGAAATGAGATGCGATATCGCGTTTTAAGAAGCATTAGAACTCTATTGCTTGGATACGTAGACATCTGCAAACGCTATTTCCTAGCAAGGAGTGTCGCATTTACATTCATTTGAATCGTAGACGAGGAATGCATAACACTTCGCAATGAATATTATATCTTTTCATGAAACATAGATATGATATGCAATATCTCGTTTTAAGAAGCATTTGAACTCTATTGCTACGATACCTAGACATCTGCAGACGCCATTTCCTAGCGAGGAAGTATCGCACTCACATTCATTTGAAATGTAGACGAGGAACACATAACACTTCGCAAATCATGTTATATCTTACCATGAAACATAGAAATGAGATGCGACATCGCGTTTGAAGAATCATATGAACTCTATTGCTACGGTACGTACACATCTGTAATCGTTATTTCCTTGCAAGGAAGTGTCGCATTTACTTTCATTTGAATCGTAGACGAGGAATGCATAGCACTTCGCAATGAATATTATATCTTATCATGAAACATAGATATGAGATGCAATATCTCGTATTAAGAAGCATTTGAACTCTATTGCTTCGATACGTAGACATCTGCAAACGCCATTTCCTTGCAAGGAAGTGTCGCATTTACATTCATTTGAAGTGTAGACGAGGAATACATAACACTTCGCAAATCATATTACATCTTACCATGAAACATAGAAATGAGATGCGATATCGCATTTTAAGAAGCATTAGAAATGTATTGCTACGATACCTAGACATCTGCAGACGCTATTTCCTAGCAAGGAAGTGTCGCATTTACATTCATTTGAAGTGTAGACGAGGAACACATGACACTTCGCAAATCATATTATATCTTACCATGAAACATAGAAATGAGATGCGATATCGCGTTATAAGAATCATATGAACTCTATTGCTACGATACGTAGACATCTGCAATCGTTATTTCCTTGCAAGGAAGTGTCGCATTTACTTTCATTTGAATCGTAGACGAGGAATGCATAACACTTCGCAATGAATATTATATCTTATCATGAAACGTAGATATGAGATGCAATATCTCGTTTTAAGAAGCATTTGAACGCTATTGCTACGATACCTAGACATCTGCAGACGCTGTTTCCTTGCAAGGAAGTGTCGCATTTACATTCATTTGAAGTGTAGACGAGGAATACATAACACTTCGCAGATCATATTACATCTTACCATGAAACATAGAAATGAGATGCGATGTCGCGTTCTAAGAAGCATTAGAACTCTATTGCTACGATACCTAGACATCTGCAGACGCTATTTCCTAGCAAGGAAGTGTCGCATTTACATTCATTTGAAGTGTAGACGGGGAACACATGACACTTCGCAAATCATATTATATCTTACCATGAAACATAGAAATGAGATGCGATATCGCGTTTTAAGAAGCATTAGAAATCTATTGCTACGATACGTAGACATCTGCAAACGCTATTTCCTTGCAAGGTAGTGTCGCATTTACATTCATTTGAAGTGTAGGCGAGGAAAACATGACACTTCGCAAATCATATTATATCTTACCATGAAACATAGAAATGAGATGCGATATCGCTTTTTAAGAAGCATTAGAACACTACTGCTACGATAGGTAGACATTTGCAAACGCTATTTCCTTGCAAGGAAGTGTCGCATTTACATTCATTTGAAGTGTAGAGGAGGAATACATAACACTTCGCAAATCATATTACATGTTACCATGAAACATAGAAATGAGATGCGATATCGCGTTTTAAGAAGCATTAGAAAGCTAATGCTACGATACGTAGACATCTGCAGACACTATTTCCTAGCAAGGAAGTGTCGCATTTACATTCATTTGAAGTGTAGACGAGGAATACGTGACACTTCGCAAATCATATTATATCTTACCATGAAACATAGAAATGAGATGCGATATCGCGTTTTAAGAAGCATTAGAACTCTATTGCTACGATACGTAGACATCTGCAAACGCTATTTCCTAGCAAGGAAGTGACGCATTTACATTCATTTGAAGTGTAGACGAGGAATACATGACACTTCGCAAATCATATTATATCTTACCATGAAACATAGAAATGAGATGCGATATCGCGTTTTAAGAAGCATTAGAACTCTATTGCTTGGATACGTAGACATCTGCAAACGCTATTTCCTAGCAAGGAGTTGTCGCATTTACATTCATTTGAAGTGTAGACGAGGAATACATGACACTTCGCAAATCATATTATATCTTATCTTGAAACATAGATATGAGATGCGATATCACGTTTTAAGAAGCATTAGAACTCCATCCCTACGATACCTAGACATCTGCAGACACTATTTCCTAGCAAGGAAGTGTCGCATTTACATTCATTTGAAGTGTGGACGAGGAATACATGACACTTCGCAAATCATATTATATCTTACCATGAAACATAGAAATGAGATGCGATATCGCGTTTTAAGAAGCATTAGAACTCTATTGCTACGATACGTAGACATCTGCAAACGCTATTTCCTAGCAAGGAAGTGACGCATTTACATTCATTTGAAGTGTAGACGGGGAATACATGACACTTCGCAAATCATATTATATCTTACCATGAAACATAGAAATGAGATGCGATATCGCGTTTTAAGAAGCATTAGAACTCTATTGCTTGGATACGTAGACATCTGCAAACGCTATTTCCTAGCAAGGAGTGTCGCATTTACATTCATTTGTATCGTAGACGAGGAATGCATAACACTTCGCAATGAATATTATATCTTTTCATGAAACATAGATGTGATATGCAATATCTCGTTTTAAGAAGCATTTGAACTCTATTGCTACGATATCTAGACATCTGCAGACGCTGTTTCCTAGCAAGGAAGTGTCGCATTTACATTCATTTGAAGTGTAGACGAGGAATACATGACACTTCGCAAATCATATTATATCTTACCATGAAACAGAAATGAGATGCGATATCGCGTTTTAAGAAGCATTAGAAATCTATTGCTACGATACGTAGACATCTGCAAACGCTATTTCCTTGCAAGGAAGTGTCGCATTTACATTCATTTGAAGTGTAGACGAGGAATACATGACACTTCGCAAATCATATTATATCTTACCATGAAACATAGAAATGAGATGCGATATCGCGTTTCAAGAAGCATTAGAACTCTATTGCTACGATACCTAGACACCTGCAAACGCTATTTCCTTGCAAGGAAGTGTCGCATTTACTTTCATTTCAATCGTAGACGAGGAATGCATAACACTTCGCAATGAATATTATATCTTATCATGAAACAAAGATATGAGATGCAATATCTCGTTTTAAGGAGCATTAGAAATCTATTGCTACGATACGTAGACATCTGCAAACGCTATTTCCTTGCAAGGAAGTGTCGCATTTACATTCATTTGAAGTGTAGACGAGGAATACATGACACTTCGCAAATCATATTATATCTTACCATGAAACATAGAAATGAGATGCGATATCGCTTTTTAAGAAGCATTAGAACACTATTGCTACGATAGGTAGACATTTGCAAACGCTATTTCCTTGCAAGGAAGTGTCGCATTTACATTCATTTGAAGTGTAGAGGAGGAATACATAACACTTCGCAAATCATATTACATCTTACCATGAAACATAGAAATGAGATGCGATATCGCGTTTTAAGAAGTATTAGAAAGCTAATGCTACGATACGTAGACATCTGCAAACGCCATTTCCTAGCGAGGAAGTATCGCACTCACATTCATTTGAAATGTAGACGAGGAATACATAACACTTCGCAAATCATGTTATATCTTACCATGAAACATAGAAATGAGATGCGACAACGCGTTTTAAGAATCATATGAACTCTATTGCTACGATACGTACACATCTGCAATCGTTATTTCCTTGCAAGGAAGTGTCGCATTTACTTTCATTTGAATCGTAGAGGAATGCATAGCACTTCGCAATGTATATTATATCTTATCATGAAACATAGATATGAGATGCAATATCTCGTTTTAAGAAGCATTTGAACTCTATTGCTTCGATACGTAGACATCTGCAAACGCTATTTCCTTGCAAGGATGTGTCGCATTTACATTCATTTGAAGTGTAGACGAGGAATACATAACACTTCGCAGATCATATTACATCTTACCATGAAACATAGAAATGAGATGCGATATCGCGTTTTAAGAAGCATTAGAACTGTATTGCTACGATACCTAGACATCTGCTGACGCTATTTCCTAGCAAGGAAGTGTCGCATTTACATTCGTTTGAAGTGTAGAGGAGGAATACATAACACTTCGCAATTCATATTACATCTTACGAAGAAACATAGAAATGAGATGCGATATCGCGTTTTAAGAATCATATGAACTCTATTGCTACGATACGTAGACATCTGCAATCGTTATTTCCTTGCAAGGAAGCGTCGCATTTACTTTCATTTGAATCGTAGACGAGGAATGCATAACACTTCGCAATGAATATTATATCTTATCATGAAACATAGATATGAGATGCAATATCTCGTTTTAAGAAGCATTTGAACTCTATTGCTTCGATACGTAGACATCTGCAAACGCTATTTCCTTGCAAGGAAGTGTCGCATTTACATTCATTTGAAGTGTAGACGAGGAATACATAACACTTCGCAAATCATATTATATCTTACCATGAAACATAGAAATGAGATGCGATATCGCGTTTTAAGAAGCATTAGAACTCTATTGCTACGATACCTAGACATCTGCAGACGCTATTTCCTAGCAAGGAAGTGTCGCATTTACATTCATTTGAAGTGTAGACGAGGAATACATGACACTTCGCAAATCATATTATTTCTTACCATGAAACATAGAAATGAGATGCGATATCGCGTTGTAAGTAGCATTAGAACTCTATTGCTACGATAACTAGACATCTGCAAACGCTATTTCCTAGCAAGGAAGAGTCGCATTTACATTCATTTGAAGTGTAGACGAGGAATACATGACACTTCGCAAATCATATTATATCTTACCATGAAACATAGAAATGAGATGCGATATCGCGTTTTAAGAAGCATTAGAACTCTATTGCTACGATACGTAGACATCTGCAAGCGCTATTTCCTAGCAAGGAAGTGTCGCATTTACATTCATTTGAAGTGTAGGCGAGGAATTCATAACATTTCGCAATGAATATTACATCCTATCATGAAACATGGAAATGAGATGCGAATTCTCGTTTTAAGATGCATTTGAACTCTATTGCTTCGATACGTAGACATCTGCAAACGCTATGTCCTAGCAAGGAAGTGTCGCATTTACGTTCATTTGAATTGTAGACGAGGAATGCATAACACTTCGCAATGAATATTATATCTTATCATGAAACATAGATATGAGATGCAATATCTCGTTTTAAGTAGCATTTGAACTCTATTGCTTCGATACGTAGACATCTGCAAACGCTATTTCCTTGCAAGCAAGTGTCGCGTTTACATTCATTTGAAGTGTAGACGCGGAATACATGACACTTCGCAAATCATATTATATCTTACCATGAAACATAGAAATGAGATGCGATATCGCGTTGTAAGAAGCAATAGAACTCTATTGCTACGATAACTAGACATCTGCAGACGCTATTTCCTAGCAAGGAAGTGTCGCATTTACATTCATTTGAAGTGTAGACGAGGAATACGTAACACTTCGCAAATCATATTATATCTTACCATGAAACATAGAAATGAGATGCGATATCACGTTTTAAGAAGCATTAGAACTCTATTGCTACGATACCTAGACATCTGCAGACGCTATTTCCTAGCAAGGAAGTGTCGCATTTACATTCATTTGAAGTGTAGACGAGGAATACATGACACTTCGCAAATCATATTATATCTTACCATGAGACATAGAAATGAGATGCGATATCGCGTTTTAAGAAGCATTAGAACTCTATTTCTACGATACCTAGACATCTGCAGACGCTATTTCCTAGCAAGGAAGTGTCGCATTTACATTCATTTGAAGTGTATACGAGGAATACATGACACTTCGCAAATCATAATATATCTTACCATGACACATAGAAATGAGATGCGATATCGCGTTTTAAGAAGCATTAGAACTCTATTGCTACGATACGTAGACATCTGCAAGCGCTATTTCCTAGCAAGGAAGTGTCGCATTTACATTCATTTGAAGTGTAGGCGAGGAATTCATAACATTTCGCAATGAATATTACATCCTATCATGAAACATGGAAATGAGATGCGAATTCTCGTTTTAAGAAGCATTTGAACTCTATTGCTTCGATACGTAGACATCTGCAAACGCTATTTCCTAGCAAGGAAGTGTCGCATTTACATTCATTTGAAGTGTAGACGAGGAACACATGACACTTCGCAAATCATATTATATCTTACCATGAATCATAGAAATGAGATGCGATATCGCGTTATAAGAATCATATGAACTCTATTGCTACGATACGTAGACATCTGCAATCGTTATTTCCTTGCAAGGAAGTGTCGCATTTACTTTCATTTGAATCGTAGACGAGGAATGCATAACACTTCGCAATGTATATTATATCTTATCATGAAACATAGATATGAGATGCAATATCTCGTTTTAAGAAGCATTTGAACTCTATTGCTTCGATACGTAGACATCTGCAGACGCTGTTTCCTTGCAAGGAAGTGTCGCATTTACATTCATTTGAAGTGTAGACGAGGAATACATAACATTTCCCAGATCATATTACATCTTACCATGAAACATAGAAATGAGATGCGATATCGCGTTTTAAGAATCATATGAACTCTATTGCTACGATACCTATACATCTGCAGACGCTATTTCCTAGGAAGGAAGTGTCGCATTTACATTCATTTGAAGTGTAGACGAGGAATACATGATACTTCGCAAATCATATTATATCTTACCATGAAACATAGAAATGAGATGCGATATCGCGTTTTAAGAAGCATTAGAACTCTATTGCTACGATACCTAGACATCTGCAGACGCTATTTCCTAGCAAGGAAGTGTCGAATTTACATTCATTTGAAGTGTAGACGAGGAATGCATAACACTTCGCAATGAATATTATATCTTATCATGAAACATAGATATGAGATGCAATATCTCGTTTTAAGAAGCATTTGAACTCTATTGCTTCGATACGTAGACATCTGCAAACGCTATTTCCTTGCAAGCAAGTGTCGCATTTACATTCATTTGAAGTGTAGACGAGGAATACATGACACTTCGCAAATCATATTATATCTTACCATGAAACATAGAAATGAGATGCGATATCGCGTTGTAAGAAGCATTAGAACTCTATTGCTACGATAACCAGACATCTGCAGACGCTATTTCCTAGCAAGGAAGTGTCGCATTTACATTCATTTGAAGTGTAGACGAGGAATACATAACACTTCGCAAATCATATTATATCTTACCATGAAACATAGAAATGAGATGCGATATCACGTTTTAAGAAGCATTAGAACTCTATTGCTACGATACCTAGACATCTGCAGACGCTATTTCCTAGCAAGGAAGTGTCGCATTTACATTCATTTGAAGTGTAGACGAGGAATACATGACACTTCGCAAATCATATTATATCTTACCATGAGACATAGAAATGAGATGCGATATCGCGTTTTAAGAAGCATTAGAACTCTATTTCTACGATACCTAGACATCTGCAGACGCTATTTCCTAGCAAGGAAGTGTCGCATTTACATTCATTTGAAGTGTATACGAGGAATACATGACACTTCGCAAATCATAATATATCTTACCATGACACATAGAAATGAGATGCGATATCGCGTTTTAAGAAGCATTGGAAAGCTATTGCTACGATACCTAGACATCTGCAGACGCTATTTCCTAGCAAGGAAGTGTCGCATTTACATTCATATGAAGTGTAGAGGAGGAATACATAACACTTCGCAAATCATATTACATCTTACCATGAAACATAGAAATGAGATGCCATATCGCGTTTTAAGAATCATATGAACTCTATTGCTACGATACGTAGACATCTGCAATCGTTATTTCCTTGCAAGGAAGTGTCGCATTTACTTTCATTTGAATCGTAGACGAGGAATGCATAACACTTCGCAATGTATATTATATCTTATCATGAAACATAGATATGAGATGCAATATCTCGTTTTAAGAAGCATTTGAACTCTATTGCTTCGATACGTAGACATCTGCAAACGCTATTTCCTTGCAAGGATGTGTCGCATTTACATTCATTTGAAGTGTAGACGAGGAATACATAACACTTCGCAGATCATATTACATCTTACCATGAAACATAGAAATGAGATGCGATATCGCGTTTTAAGAAGCATTAGAACTGTATTGCTACGATACCTAGACATCTGCTGACGCTATTTCCTAGTAAGGAAGTGTCGCATTTACATTCGTTTGAAGTGTAGAGGAGGAATACATAACACTTCGCAAATCATATTACATCTTACGAAGAAACATAGAAATGAGATGCGATATCGCGTTTTAAGAATCATATGAACTCTATTGCTACGATACGTAGACATCTGCAATCGTTATTTCCTTGCAAGGAAGCGTCGCATTTACTTTCATTTGAATCGTAGACGAGGAATGCATAACACTTCGCAATGAATATTATATCTTATCATGAAACATAGATATGAGATGCAATATCTCGTTTTAAGAAGCATTTGAACTCTATTGCTTCGATACGTAGACATCTGCAAACGCTATTTCCTTGCAAGCAAGTGTCGCATTTACATTCATTTGAAGTGTAGACGAGGAATACATGACACTTCGCAAATCATATTATATCTTACCATGAAACATAGAAGTGAGATGCGATATCGCGTTGTAAGAAGCATTAGAACTCTATTGCTACGATAACTAGACATCTGCAGACGCTATATCCTAGCACGGAAGTGTCGCATTTACATTCCTTTGAAGTGTAGACGAGGAATACATAACACTTCGCAAATCATATTATATCTTACCATGAAACATAGAAATGAGATGCGATATCACGTTTTAAGAAGCATTAGAACTCTATTGCTACAATACCTAGACATCTGCAGACGCTATTTCCTAGCAAGGAAGTGTCGCATTTACATTCATTTGAAGTGTAGACGAGGAATACATGACACTTCGCAAATCATATTATATCTTACCATGAGACATAGAAATGAGATGCGATATCGCGTTTTAAGAAGCATTGGAAAGCTATTGCTACGATACCTAGACATCTGCAGACGCTATTTCCTAGCAAGGAAGTGTCGCATTTACATTCATTTGAAGTGTAGAGGAGGAATACATAACACTTCGCAAATCATATTACATCTTACCATGAAACATAGAAATGAGATGCCATATCGCGTTTTAAGAATCATATGAACTCTATTGCTACGATACGTAGACATCTGCAATCGTTATTTCCTTGCAAGGAAGTGTCGCATTTACTTTCATTTGAATCGTAGACGAGGAATGCATAACACTTCGCAATGTATATTATATCTTATCATGGAACATAGATATGATATGCAATATCTCGTTTTAAGAAGCACTTGAACTCTATTGCTTCGATACGTAGACATCTGCAAACGCTATTTCCTTGCAAGGATGTGTCGCATTTACATTCATTTGAAGTGTAGACGAGGAATACATAACACTTCGCAGATCATATTACATCTTACCATGAAACATAGAAATGAGATGCGATATCGCGTTTTAAGAAGCATTAGAACTGTATTGCTACGATACCTAGACATCTGCTGACGCTATTTCCTAGCAAGGAAGTGTCGCATTTACATTCGTTTGAAGTGTAGAGGAGGAATACATAACACTTCGCAAATCATATTACATCTTACCATGAAACATAGAAATGAGATGCCATATCGCGTTTTAAGAATCATATGAACTCTATTGCTACGATACGTAGACATCTGCAATCGTTATTTCCTTGCAAGGAAGTGTCGCATTTACTTTCATTTGAATCGTAGACGAGGAATGCATAACACTTCGCAATGAATATTATATCTTATCATGAAACATAGATATGAGATGCAATATCTCGTTTTAAGAAGCATTTGAACTCTATTGCTTCGATACGTAGACATCTGCAAACGCTATTTCCTTGCAAGGATGTGTCGCATTTACATTCATTTGAAGTGTAGACGAGGAATACATAACACTTCGCAGATCATATTATATCTTACCATGAAACATAGAAATGAGATGCGATATCGCGTTTTAAGAAGCATTAGAACTCTATTGCTACGATACCTAGACATCTGCAGACGCTATTTCCTAGCAAGGAAGTGTCGCATTTACATTCATTTGAAGTGTAGACGAGGAATACGTGACACTTCGCAAATCATATTATATCTTACCATGAAACATGGAAATGAGATGCGATATCGCGTTTTAAGAAGCATTAGAGCTCTATTGCTACGATACCTAGACATCTGCAAACGCTATTTCCTTGCAAGGAAGTGTCGCATTTACTTTCATTTGAATCGTAGACGAGGAATGCATAACACTTCGCAATGAATATTATATCTTATCATGAAACAAAGTTATGAGATGCAATATCTCGTTTTAAGAAGCATTAGAAATCTATTGCTACGATACGTAGACATCTGCAAACGCTATTTCCTTGCAAGGTAGTGTCGCATTTACATTCATTTGAAGTGTAGACGAGGAATACATGACACTTCGCAAATCATATTATATCTTATCTTGAAACATAGATATGAGATGCGATATCACGTTTTAAGAAGCATTAGAACTCCATCCCTACGATACCTAGACATCTGGAGACACTATTTCCTAGCAAGGAAGTGTCGCATTTACATTCATTTGAAGTGTAGACGAGGAATACATGACACTTCGCAAATCATATTATATCTTACCATGAAACATAGAAATGAGATGCGATATCGCGTTTTAAGAAGCATTAGAACTCTATTGCTACGATACGTAGACATCTGCAAACGCTATTTCCTAGCAAGGAAGTGACGCATTTACATTCATTTGAAGTGTAGACGAGGAATACATGACACTTCGCAAATCATATTATATCTTACCATGAAACATAGAAATGAGATGCGATATCGCGTTTTAAGAAGCATTAGAACTCTATTGCTTGGATACGTAGACATCTGCAAACGCTATTTCCTAGCAAGGAGTGTCGCATTTACATTCATTTGAATCGTAGACGAGGAATGCATAACACTTCGCAATGAATATTATATCTTTTCATGAAACATAGATATGATATGCAATATCTCGTTTTAAGAAGCATTTGAACTCTATTGCTACGATACCTAGACATCTGCAGACGCCATTTCCTAGCGAGGAAGTATCGCACTCACATTCATTTGAAATGTAGACGAGGAACACATAACACTTCGCAAATCATGTTATATCTTACCATGAAACATAGAAATGAGATGCGACATCGCGTTTGAAGAATCATATGAACTCTATTGCTACGGTACGTACACATCTGTAATCGTTATTTCCTTGCAAGGAAGTGTCGCATTTACTTTCATTTGAATCGTAGACGAGGAATGCATAGCACTTCGCAATGAATATTATATCTTATCATGAAACATAGATATGAGATGCAATATCTCGTATTAAGAAGCATTTGAACTCTATTGCTTCGATACGTAGACATCTGCAAACGCCATTTCCTTGCAAGGAAGTGTCGCATTTACATTCATTTGAAGTGTAGACGAGGAATACATAACACTTCGCAAATCATATTACATCTTACCATGAAACATAGAAATGAGATGCGATATCGCATTTTAAGAAGCATTAGAAATGTATTGCTACGATACCTAGACATCTGCAGACGCTATTTCCTAGCAAGGAAGTGTCGCATTTACATTCATTTGAAGTGTAGACGAGGAACACATGACACTTCGCAAATCATATTATATCTTACCATGAAACATAGAAATGAGATGCGATATCGCGTTATAAGAATCATATGAACTCTATTGCTACGATACGTAGACATCTGCAATCGTTATTTCCTTGCAAGGAAGTGTCGCATTTACTTTCATTTGAATCGTAGACGAGGAATGCATAACACTTCGCAATGAATATTATATCTTATCATGAAACGTAGATATGAGATGCAATATCTCGTTTTAAGAAGCATTTGAACGCTATTGCTACGATACCTAGACATCTGCAGACGCTGTTTCCTTGCAAGGAAGTGTCGCATTTACATTCATTTGAAGTGTAGACGAGGAATACATAACACTTCGCAGATCATATTACATCTTACCATGAAACATAGAAATGAGATGCGATGTCGCGTTCTAAGAAGCATTAGAACTCTATTGCTACGATACCTAGACATCTGCAGACGCTATTTCCTAGCAAGGAAGTGTCGCATTTACATTCATTTGAAGTGTAGACGGGGAACACATGACACTTCGCAAATCATATTATATCTTACCATGAAACATAGAAATGAGATGCGATATCGCGTTTTAAGAAGCATTAGAAATCTATTGCTACGATACGTAGACATCTGCAAACGCTATTTCCTTGCAAGGTAGTGTCGCATTTACATTCATTTGAAGTGTAGGCGAGGAAAACATGACACTTCGCAAATCATATTATATCTTACCATGAAACATAGAAATGAGATGCGATATCGCTTTTTAAGAAGCATTAGAACACTACTGCTACGATAGGTAGACATTTGCAAACGCTATTTCCTTGCAAGGAAGTGTCGCATTTACATTCATTTGAAGTGTAGAGGAGGAATACATAACACTTCGCAAATCATATTACATGTTACCATGAAACATAGAAATGAGATGCGATATCGCGTTTTAAGAAGCATTAGAAAGCTAATGCTACGATACGTAGACATCTGCAGACACTATTTCCTAGCAAGGAAGTGTCGCATTTACATTCATTTGAAGTGTAGACGAGGAATACGTGACACTTCGCAAATCATATTATATCTTACCATGAAACATAGAAATGAGATGCGATATCGCGTTTTAAGAAGCATTAGAACTCTATTGCTACGATACGTAGACATCTGCAAACGCTATTTCCTAGCAAGGAAGTGACGCATTTACATTCATTTGAAGTGTAGACGAGGAATACATGACACTTCGCAAATCATATTATATCTTACCATGAAACATAGAAATGAGATGCGATATCGCGTTTTAAGAAGCATTAGAACTCTATTGCTTGGATACGTAGACATCTGCAAACGCTATTTCCTAGCAAGGAGTTGTCGCATTTACATTCATTTGAAGTGTAGACGAGGAATACATGACACTTCGCAAATCATATTATATCTTATCTTGAAACATAGATATGAGATGCGATATCACGTTTTAAGAAGCATTAGAACTCCATCCCTACGATACCTAGACATCTGCAGACACTATTTCCTAGCAAGGAAGTGTCGCATTTACATTCATTTGAAGTGTGGACGAGGAATACATGACACTTCGCAAATCATATTATATCTTACCATGAAACATAGAAATGAGATGCGATATCGCGTTTTAAGAAGCATTAGAACTCTATTGCTACGATACGTAGACATCTGCAAACGCTATTTCCTAGCAAGGAAGTGACGCATTTACATTCATTTGAAGTGTAGACGGGGAATACATGACACTTCGCAAATCATATTATATCTTACCATGAAACATAGAAATGAGATGCGATATCGCGTTTTAAGAAGCATTAGAACTCTATTGCTTGGATACGTAGACATCTGCAAACGCTATTTCCTAGCAAGGAGTGTCGCATTTACATTCATTTGTATCGTAGACGAGGAATGCATAACACTTCGCAATGAATATTATATCTTTTCATGAAACATAGATGTGATATGCAATATCTCGTTTTAAGAAGCATTTGAACTCTATTGCTACGATATCTAGACATCTGCAGACGCTGTTTCCTAGCAAGGAAGTGTCGCATTTACATTCATTTGAAGTGTAGACGAGGAATACATGACACTTCGCAAATCATATTATATCTTACCATGAAACAGAAATGAGATGCGATATCGCGTTTTAAGAAGCATTAGAAATCTATTGCTACGATACGTAGACATCTGCAAACGCTATTTCCTTGCAAGGAAGTGTCGCATTTACATTCATTTGAAGTGTAGACGAGGAATACATGACACTTCGCAAATCATATTATATCTTACCATGAAACATAGAAATGAGATGCGATATCGCGTTTCAAGAAGCATTAGAACTCTATTGCTACGATACCTAGACACCTGCAAACGCTATTTCCTTGCAAGGAAGTGTCGCATTTACTTTCATTTCAATCGTAGACGAGGAATGCATAACACTTCGCAATGAATATTATATCTTATCATGAAACAAAGATATGAGATGCAATATCTCGTTTTAAGGAGCATTAGAAATCTATTGCTACGATACGTAGACATCTGCAAACGCTATTTCCTTGCAAGGAAGTGTCGCATTTACATTCATTTGAAGTGTAGACGAGGAATACATGACACTTCGCAAATCATATTATATCTTACCATGAAACATAGAAATGAGATGCGATATCGCTTTTTAAGAAGCATTAGAACACTATTGCTACGATAGGTAGACATTTGCAAACGCTATTTCCTTGCAAGGAAGTGTCGCATTTACATTCATTTGAAGTGTAGAGGAGGAATACATAACACTTCGCAAATCATATTACATCTTACCATGAAACATAGAAATGAGATGCGATATCGCGTTTTAAGAAGTATTAGAAAGCTAATGCTACGATACGTAGACATCTGCAAACGCCATTTCCTAGCGAGGAAGTATCGCACTCACATTCATTTGAAATGTAGACGAGGAATACATAACACTTCGCAAATCATGTTATATCTTACCATGAAACATAGAAATGAGATGCGACAACGCGTTTTAAGAATCATATGAACTCTATTGCTACGATACGTACACATCTGCAATCGTTATTTCCTTGCAAGGAAGTGTCGCATTTACTTTCATTTGAATCGTAGAGGAATGCATAGCACTTCGCAATGAATATTATATCTTATCATGAAACATAGATATGAGATGCAATATCTCGTATTAAGAAGCATTTGAACTCTATTGCTTCGATACGTAGACATCTGCAAACGCCATTTCCTTGCAAGGAAGTGTCGCATTTACATTCATTTGAAGTGTAGACGAGGAATACATAACACTTCGCAAATCATATTACATCTTACCATGAAACATAGAAATGAGATACGATATCGCGTTGTAAGAAGCATTAGAACACTATTGCTACGATACCTAGACATCTGCAGACACTATTTCCTAGCAAGGAAGTGTCGCATTTACATTCATTTGAAGTGTAGACGAGGAATACATGACACTTCGCAAATCATATTATATCTTACCATGAAACATAGAAATGAGATGCGATATCGCGTTTTAAGAAGCATTAGAACTCTATTGCTACGATACGTAGACATCTGCAAACGCTATTTCCTAGCAAGGAAGTGACGCATTTACATTCATTTGAAGTGTAGACGAGGAATACATGACACTTCGCAAATCATATTATATCTTACCATGAAACATAGAAATGAGATGCGATATCGCGTTTTAAGAAGCATTAGAACTCTATTGCTTGGATACGTAGACATCTGCAAACGCTATTTCCTAGCAAGGAGTTGTCGCATTTACATTCATTTGAAGTGTAGACGAGGAATACATGACACTTCGCAAATCATATTATATCTTATCTTGAAACATAGATATGAGATGCGATATCACGTTTTAAGAAGCATTAGAACTCCATCCCTACGATACCTAGACATCTGCAGACACTATTTCCTAGCAAGGAAGTGTCGCATTTACATTCATTTGAAGTGTAGACGAGGAATACATGACACTTCGCAAATCATATTATATCTTACCATGAAACATAGAAATGAGATGCGATATCGCGTTTTAAGAAGCATTAGAACTCTATTGCTACGATACGTAGACATCTGCAAACGCTATTTCCTAGCAAGGAAGTGACGCATTTACATTCATTTGAAGTGTAGACGAGGAATACATGACACTTCGCAAATCATATTATATCTTACCATGAAACATAGAAATGAGATGCGATATCGCGTTTTAAGAAGCATTAGAACTCTATTGCTTGGATACGTAGACATCTGCAAACGCTATTTCCTAGCAAGGAGTGTCGCATTTACATTCATTTGAATCGTAGACGAGGAATGCATAACACTTCGCAATGAATATTATATCTTTTCATGAAACATAGATATGATATGCAATATCTCGTTCTAAGAAGCATTTGAACTCTATTGCTACGATACCTAGACATCTGCAGACGCTGTTTCCTAGCAAGGAAGTGTCGCATTTACATTCATTTGAAGTGTAGACGAGGAATACATGACACTTGGCAAATCATATTATATCTTACCATGAAACAGAAATGAGATGCGATATCGCGTTTTAAGAAGCATTAGAAATCTATTGCTACGATACGTAGACATCTGCAAACGCTATTTCCTTGCAAGGAAGTGTCGCATTTACATTCATTTGAAGTGTAGACGAGGAATACATGACACTTCGCAAATCATATTATATCTTACCATGAAACATAGAAATGAGATGCGATATCGCGTTTTAAGAAGCATTAGAACTCTATTGCTACGATACCTAGACACCTGCAAACGCTATTTCCTTGCAAGGAAGTGTCGCATTTACTTTCATTTGAATCGTAGACGAGGAATGCATAACACTTCGCAATGAATATTATATCTTATCATGAAACAAAGATATGAGATGCAATATCTCGTTTTAAGGAGCATTAGAAATCTATTGCTACGATACGTAGACATCTGCAAACGCTATTTCCTTGCAAGGAAGTGTCGCATTTACATTTATTTGAAGTGTAGACGAGGAATACATGACACTTCGCAAATCATATTATATCTTACCATGAAACATAGAAATGAGATGCGATATCGCTTTTTAAGAAGCATTTGAACACTATTGCTACGATAGGTAGACATTTGCAAACGCTATTTCCTTGCAAGGAAGTGTCGCATTTACATTCATTTGAAGTGTAGAGGAGGAATACATAACACTTCGCAAATCATATTACATCTTACCATGAAACATAGAAATGAGATGCGATATCGCGTTTTAAGAAGTATTAGAAAGCTAATGCTACGATACGTAGACATCTGCAAACGCCATTTCCTAGCGAGGAAGTATCGCACTCACATTCATTTGAAATGTAGACGAGGAATACATAACACTTCGCAAATCATGTTATATCTTACCATGAAACATAGAAATGAGATGCGACATCGCGTTTTAAGAATCATATGAACTCTATTGCTACGATACGTACACATCTGCAATCGTTATTTCCTTGCAAGGAAGTGTCGCATTTACTTTCATTTGAATCGTAGACGAGGAATGCATAGCACTTCGCAATGAATATTATATCTTATCATGAAACATAGATATGAGATGCAATATCTCGTATTAAGAAGCATTTGAACTCTATTGCTTCGATACGTAGACATCTGCAAACGCCATTTCCTTGCAAGGAAGTGTCGCATTTACATTCATTTGAAGTGTAGACGAGGAATACATAACACTTCGCAAATCATATTACATCTTACCATGAAACATAGAAATGAGATACGATATCGCGTTGTAAGAAGCATTAGAACACTATTGCTACGATACCTAGACATCTGCAGACACTATTTCCTAGCAAGGAAGTGTCGCATTTACATTCATTTGAAGTGTAGACGAGGAATACATGACACTTCGCAAATCATATTATATCTTACCATGAAACATAGAAATGAGATGCGATATCGCGTTTTAAGAAGCATTAGAACTCTATTGCTACGATACGTAGACATCTGCAAACGCTATTTCCTAGCAAGGAAGTGACGCATTTACATTCATTTGAAGTGTAGACGAGGAATACATGACACTTCGCAAATCATATTATATCTTACCATGAAACATAGAAATGAGATGCGATATCGCGTTTTAAGAAGCATTAGAACTCTATTGCTTGGATACGTAGACATCTGCAAACGCCATTTCCTAGCAAGGAGTTGTCGCATTTATATTCATTTGAAGTGTAGACGAGGAATACATGACACTTCGCAAATCATATTGTATCTTATCTTGAAACATAGATATGAGATGCGATATCACGTTTTAAGAAGCATTAGAACTCCATCCCTACGATACCTAGACATCTGCAGACACTATTTCCTAGCAAGGAAGTGTCGCATTTACATTCATTTGAAGTGTATACGAGGAATACATGACACTTCGCAAATCATAATATATCTTACCATGACACATAGAAATGAGATGCGATATCGCGTTTTAAGAAGCATTAGAACTCTATTGCTACGATACGTAGACATCTGCAAGCGCTATTTCCTAGCAAGGAAGTGTCGCATTTACATTCATTTGAAGTGTAGGCGAGGAATTCATAACATTTCGCAATGAATATTACATCCTATCATGAAACATGGAAATGAGATGCGAATTCTCGTTTTAAGAAGCATTTGAACTCTATTGCTTCGATACGTAGACATCTGCAAACGCTATGTCCTAGCAAGGAAGTGTCGCATTTACATTCATTTGAAGTGTAGACGAGCAATACATGACACTTCGCAAATCGTATTATATCTTACCATGAAACATAGAAATGAGATGCGATATCGCGTTTTAAGAAGCATTAGAACTCTATTGCTACGATACCTAGACATCTGCAGACGCTATTTCCTAGCAAGGAAGTGTCGCACACACATTCATTTGAAATGTAGACGAGGAATACATAACACTTCGCAAATCATGTTATATCTTACCATGAAACATAGAAATGAGATGCGACATCGCGTTTTAAGAATCATATGAACTCTATTGCTACGATACGTAGACATCTGCAAACGCTATTTCCTAGCAAGGAAGTGACGCATTTACATTCATTTGAAGTGTAGACGAGGAATACATGACACTTCGCAAATCATATTATATCTTACCATGAAACATAGAAATGAGATGCGATATCGCGTTTTAAGAAGCATTAGAACTCTATTGCTTGGATACGTAGACATCTGCAAACGCTATTTCCTAGCAAGGAGTTGTCGCATTTACATTCATTTGAAGTGTAGACGAGGAATACATGACACTTCGCAAATCATATTATATCTTATCTTGAAACATAGATATGAGATGCGATATCACGTTTTAAGAAGCATTAGAACTCCATCCCTACGATAAGTAGACATCTGCAAACGCTATTTCCTTGCAAGGAAGTGTCGCATTTACATTCATTTGAAGTGTAGACGAGGAATACATGACACTTCGCAAATCGTATTATATCTTACCATGAAACATAGAAATGAGATGCGATATCGCGTTTTAAGAAGCATTAGTACTCTATTCCTACGATACCTAGATATCTGCAGACGCTATTTCCTAGCAAGGAAGTGTCGCATTTACATTCATTTGAAGTGTAGACGAGGAATACATGACACTTCGCAAATCATATTATATCTTACCATGAAACATAGAAATGAGATGCGATATCGCGTTTTAAGAAGCATTAGAACACTATTGCTTGGATACGTAGACATCTGCAAACGCTATTTCCTAGCAAGGAGTTGTCGCATTTACATTCATTTGAAGTGTAGACGAGGAATACATGACACTTCGCAAATCATATTATATCTTATCTTGAAACATAGATATGAGATGCGATATCACGTTTTACGAAGCATTAGAACTCCATCCCTACGATACCTAGACATCTGCAGACACTATTTCCTAGCAAGGAAGTGTCGCATTTACATTCATTTGAAGTGTAGACGAGGAATGCATAACACTTCGCAATGAATATTATATCTTTTCATGAAACATAGATATGATATGCGATATCTCGTTTTAAGAAGCATTTGAACTCTATTGCTTCGATACGTAGACATCTGTAAACGCTATTTCCTTGTAAGGAAGTGTCGCATTTACATTCATTTGAAGTGAAGACGAGGAATACATAACACTTCGCAAATCATATTACATCTTACCATGAAACATAGAAATGAGATGCGATATCGCGTTTTAAGAAGCATTAGAAAGCTAGTGCTACGATACGTAGACATCTGCAAACGCCATTTCCTAGCGAGGAAGTCTCGCACTCACAGTCATTTGAAGTGTAGACGAGGAATACATAACACTTCGCAATTCATGTTATATCTTACCATGAAACATAGAAATGAGATGCGATATCGCGTTTTAAGAATCATATGAACTCTATTGCTACGATACGTAGACATCTGCAATCGTTATTTCCTTGCAAGGAAGTGTCGCATTTACTTTCATTTGAATCGTAGACGAGGAATGCATAACACTTCGCAATGAATATTATATCTTATCATGAAACATAGATATGAGATGCAATATCTCGTTTTAAGAAGCATTAGAACTCTATTGCTTGGATACGTAGACATCTGCAAACGCTATTTCCTAGCAAGGAGTGTCGCATTTACATTCATTTGAATCGTAGACGAGGAATGCATAACACTTCGCAATGAATATTATATCTTTTCATGAAACATAGATATGATATGCGATATCTCGTTTTAAGAAGCATTTGAACTCTATTGCTTCGATACGTAGACATCTGTAAACGCTATTTCCTTGTAAGGAAGTGTCGCATTTACATTCATTTGAAGTGAAGACGAGGAATACATAACACTTCGCAAATCATATTACATCTTACCATGAAACATAGAAATGAGATGCGATATCGCGTTTTAAGAAGCATTAGAAAGCTAGTGCTACGATACGTAGACATCTGCAAACGCCATTTCCTAGCGAGGAAGTCTCGCACTCACAGTCATTTGAAGTGTAGACGAGGAATACATAACACTTCGCAATTCATGTTATATCTTACCATGAAACATAGAAATGAGATGCGATATCGCGTTTTAAGAATCATATGAACTCTATTGCTACGATACGTAGACATCTGCAATCGTTATTTCCTTGCAAGGAAGTGTCGCATTTACTTTCATTTGAATCGTAGACGAGGAATGCATAACACTTCGCAATGAATATTATATCTTATCATGAAACATAGATATGAGATGCAATATCTCGTTTTAAGAAGCATTAGAACTCTATTGCTTGGATACGTAGACATCTGCAAACGCTATTTCCTAGCAAGGAGTGTCGCATTTACATTCATTTGAATCGTAGACGAGGAATGCATAACACTTCGCAATGAATATTATATCTTTTCATGAAACATAGATATGATATGCAATATCTCGTTCTAAGAAGCATTTGAACTCTATTGCTACGATACCTAGACATCTGCAGACGCTGTTTCCTAGCAAGGAAGTGTCGCATTTACATTCATTTGAAGTGTAGACGAGGAATACATGACACTTGGCAAATCATATTATATCTTACCATGAAACAGAAATGAGATGCGATATCGCGTTTTAAGAAGCATTAGAAATCTATTGCTACGATACGTAGACATCTGCAAACGCTATTTCCTTGCAAGGAAGTGTCGCATTTACATTCATTTGAAGTGTAGACGAGGAATACATGACACTTCGCAAATCATATTATATCTTACCATGAAACATAGAAATGAGATGCGATATCGCGTTTTAAGAAGCATTAGAACTCTATTGCTACGATACCTAGACACCTGCAAACGCTATTTCCTTGCAAGGAAGTGTCGCATTTACTTTCATTTGAATCGTAGACGAGGAATGCATAACACTTCGCAATGAATATTATATCTTATCATGAAACAAAGATATGAGATGCAATATCTCGTTTTAAGGAGCATTAGAAATCTATTGCTACGATACGTAGACATCTGCAAACGCTATTTCCTTGCAAGGAAGTGTCGCATTTACATTTATTTGAAGTGTAGACGAGGAATACATGACACTTCGCAAATCATATTATATCTTACCATGAAACATAGAAATGAGATGCGATATCGCTTTTTAAGAAGCATTTGAACACTATTGCTACGATAGGTAGACATTTGCAAACGCTATTTCCTTGCAAGGAAGTGTCGCATTTACATTCATTTGAAGTGTAGAGGAGGAATACATAACACTTCGCAAATCATATTACATCTTACCATGAAACATAGAAATGAGATGCGATATCGCGTTTTAAGAAGTATTAGAAAGCTAATGCTACGATACGTAGACATCTGCAAACGCCATTTCCTAGCGAGGAAGTATCGCACTCACATTCATTTGAAATGTAGACGAGGAATTCATAACACTTCGCAAATCATGTTATATCTTACCATGAAACATAGAAATGAGATGCGACATCGCGTTTTAAGAATCATATGAACTCTATTGCTACGATACGTACACATCTGCAATCGTTATTTCCTTGCAAGGAAGTGTCGCATTTACTTTCATTTGAATCGTAGACGAGGAATGCATAGCACTTCGCAATGAATATTATATCTTATCATGAAACATAGATATGAGATGCAATATCTCGTATTAAGAAGCATTTGAACTCTATTGCTTCGATACGTAGACATCTGCAAACGCCATTTCCTTGCAAGGAAGTGTCGCATTTACATTCATTTGAAGTGTAGACGAGGAATACATAACACTTCGCAAATCATATTACATCTTACCATGAAACATAGAAATGAGATACGATATCGCGTTGTAAGAAGCATTAGAACACTATTGCTACGATACCTAGACATCTGCAGACACTATTTCCTAGCAAGGAAGTGTCGCATTTACATTCATTTGAAGTGTAGACGAGGAATACATGACACTTCGCAAATCATATTATATCTTACCATGAAACATAGAAATGAGATGCGATATCGCGTTTTAAGAAGCATTAGAACTCTATTGCTACGATACGTAGACATCTGCAAACGCTATTTCCTAGCAAGGAAGTGACGCATTTACATTCATTTGAAGTGTAGACGAGGAATACATGACACTTCGCAAATCATATTATATCTTACCATGAAACATAGAAATGAGATGCGATATCGCGTTTTAAGAAGCATTAGAACTCTATTGCTTGGATACGTAGACATCTGCAAACGCCATTTCCTAGCAAGGAGTTGTCGCATTTATATTCATTTGAAGTGTAGACGAGGAATACATGACACTTCGCAAATCATATTATATCTTATCTTGAAACATAGATATGAGATGCGATATCACGTTTTAAGAAGCATTAGAACTCCATCCCTACGATACCTAGACATCTGCAGACACTATTTCCTAGCAAGGAAGTGTCGCATTTACATTCATTTGAAGTGTATACGAGGAATACATGACACTTCGCAAATCATAATATATCTTACCATGACACATAGAAATGAGATGCGATATCGCGTTTTAAGAAGCATTAGAACTCTATTGCTACGATACGTAGACATCTGCAAGCGCTATTTCCTAGCAAGGAAGTGTCGCATTTACATTCATTTGAAGTGTAGGCGAGGAATTCATAACATTTCGCAATGAATATTACATCCTATCATGAAACATGGAAATGAGATGCGAATTCTCGTTTTAAGAAGCATTTGAACTCTATTGCTTCGATACGTAGACATCTGCAAACGCTATGTCCTAGCAAGGAAGTGTCGCATTTACATTCATTTGAAGTGTAGACGAGCAATACATGACACTTCGCAAATCGTATTATATCTTACCATGAAACATAGAAATGAGATGCGATATCGCGTTTTAAGAAGCATTAGAACTCTATTGCTACGATACCTAGACATCTGCAGACGCTATTTCCTAGCAAGGAAGTGTCGCACACACATTCATTTGAAATGTAGACGAAGAATACATAACACTTCGCAAATCATGTTATATCTTACCATGAAACATAGAAATGAGATGCGACATCGCGTTTTAAGAATCATATGAACTCTATTGCTACGATACGTAGACATCTGCAAACGCTATTTCCTAGCAAGGAAGTGACGCATTTACATTCATTTGAAGTGTAGACGAGGAATACATGACACTTCGCAAATCATATTATATCTTACCATGAAACATAGAAATGAGATGCGATATCGCGTTTTAAGAAGCATTAGAACTCTATTGCTTGGATACGTAGACATCTGCAAACGCTATTTCCTAGCAAGGAGTTGTCGCATTTACATTCATTTGAAGTGTAGACGAGGAATACATGACACTTCGCAAATCATATTATATCTTATCTTGAAACATAGATATGAGATGCGATATCACGTTTTAAGAAGCATTAGAACTCCATCCCTACGATAAGTAGACATCTGCAAACGCTATTTCCTTGCAAGGAAGTGTCGCATTTACATTCATTTGAAGTGTAGACGAGGAATACATGACACTTCGCAAATCGTATTATATCTTACCATGAAACATAGAAATGAGATGCGATATCGCGTTTTAAGAAGCATTAGTACTCTATTCCTACGATACCTAGATATCTGCAGACGCTATTTCCTAGCAAGGAAGTGTCGCATTTACATTCATTTGAAGTGTAGACGAGGAATACATGACACTTCGCAAATCATATTATATCTTACCATGAAACATAGAAATGAGATGCGATATCGCGTTTTAAGAAGCATTAGAACTCTATTGCTTGGATACGTAGACATCTGCAAACGCTATTTCCTAGCAAGGAGTTGTCGCATTTACATTCATTTGAAGTGTAGACGAGGAATACATGACACTTCGCAAATCATATTATATCGTATCTTGAAACATAGATATGAGATGCGATATCACGTTTTAAGAAGCATTAGAACTCCATCCCTACGATACCTAGACATCTGCAGACACTATTTCCTAGCAAGGAAGTGTCGCATTTACATTCATTTGAAGTGTAGACGAGGAATACATGACACTTCGCAAATCATATTATATCTTACCATGAAACATAGAAATGAGATGCGATATCGCGTTTTAAGAAGCATTAGAACTCTATTGCTACGATACGTAGACATCTGCAAACGCTATTTCCTAGCAAGGAAGTGTCGCATTTACATTCATTTGAAGTGTAGACGAGGAATACATGACACTTCGCAAATCGTATTATATCTTACCATGAAACATAGAAATGAGATGCGATATCGCGTTTTAAGAAGCATTAGTACTCTATTCCTACGATACCTAGATATCTGCAGACGCTATTTCCTAGCAAGGAAGTGTCGCATTTACATTCATTTGAAGTGTAGACGAGGAATACATGACACTTCGCAAATCATATTATATCTTACCATGAAACATAGAAATGAGATGCGATATCGCGTTTTAAGAAGCATTAGAACTCTATTGCTTGGATACGTAGACATCTGCAAACGCTATTTCCTAGCAAGGAGTTGTCGCATTTACATTCATTTGAAGTGTAGACGAGGAATACATGACACTTCGCAAATCATATTATATCTTATCTTGAAACATAGATATGAGATGCGATATCACGTTTTAAGAAGCATTAGAACTCCATCCCTACGATACCTAGACATCTGCAGACACTATTTCCTAGCAAGGAAGTGTCGCATTTACATTCATTTGAAGTGTAGACGAGGAATACATGACACTTCGCAAATCATATTATATCTTACCATGAAACATAGAAATGAGATGCGATATCGCGTTTTAAGAAGCATTAGAACTCTATTGCTACGATACGTAGACATCTGCAAACGCTATTTCCTAGCAAGGAAGTGACGCATTTACATTCATTTGAAGTGTAGACGAGGAATACATGACACTTCGCAAATCATATTATATCTTACCATGAAACATAGAAATGAGATGCGATATCGCGTTTTAAGAAGCATTAGAACTCTATTGCTTGGATACGTAGACATCTGCAAACGCTATTTCCTAGCAAGGAGTGTCGCATTTACATTCATTTGAATCGTAGACGAGGAATGCATAACACTTCGCAATGAATATTATATCTTTTCATGAAACATAGATATGATATGCGATATCTCGTTTTAAGAAGCATTTGAACTCTATTGCTTCGATACGTAGACATCTGTAAACGCTATTTCCTTGTAAGGAAGTGTCGCATTTACATTCATTTGAAGTGAAGACGAGGAATACATAACACTTCGCAAATCATATTACATCTTACCATGAAACATAGAAATGAGATGCGATATCGCGTTTTAAGAAGCATTAGAAAGCTAGTGCTACGATACGTAGACATCTGCAAACGCCATTTCCTAGCGAGGAAGTCTCGCACTCACAGTCATTTGAAGTGTAGACGAGGAATACATAACACTTCGCAATTCATGTTATATCTTACCATGAAACATAGAAATGAGATGCGATATCGCGTTTTAAGAATCATATGAACTCTATTGCTACGATACGTAGACATCTGCCATCGTTATTTCCTTGCAAGGAAGTGTCGCATTTACTTTCATTTGAATCGTAGACGAGGAATGCATAACACTTCGCAATGAATATTATATCTTATCATGAAACATAGATATGAGATGCAATATCTCGTTTTAAGAAGCATTTGAACTCTATTGCTACGATACCTAGACATCTGCAGACGCTGTTTCCTAGCAAGGAAGTGTCGCATTTACATTCATTTGAAGTGTAGACGAGGAATACATGACACTTCGCAAATCATATTATATCTTACCATGAAACAGAAATGAGATGCGATATCGCGTTTTAAGAAGCATTAGAAATCTATTGCTACGATACGTAGATATCTGCAAACGCTATTTCCTTGCAAGGAAGTGTCGCATTTACATTCATTTGAAGTGTAGACGAGGAATACATGACACTTCGCAAATCATATTATATCTTACCATGAAACATAGAAATGAGATGCGATATCGCGTTTTAAGAAGCATTAGAACTCTATTGCTACGATACCTAGACATCTGCAAACGCTATTTCCTTGCAAGCAAGTGTCGCATTTACTTTCATTTGAATCGTAGACGAGGAATGCATAACACTTCGCAATGAATATTATATCTTATCATGAAACAAAGATATGAGATGCAATATCTCGTTTTAAGGAGCATTAGAAATCTATTGCTACGATACGTAGACATCTGCAAACGCTATTTCCTTGCAAGGAAGTGTCGCATTTACATTCATTTGAAGTGTAGACGAGGAATACATGACACTTCGCAAATCATATTATATCTTACCATGAAACATAGAAATGAGATGCGATATCGCTTTTTAAGAAGCATTAGAACACTATTGCTACGATAGGTAGACATTTGCAAACGCTATTTCCTTGCAAGGAAGTGTCGCATTTACATTCATTTGAAGTGTAGAGGAGGAATACATAACACTTCGCAAATCATATTACATCTTACCATGAAACATAGAAATGAGATGCGATATCGCGTTTTAAGAAGTATTAGAAAGCTAATGCTACGATACGTAGACATCTGCAAACGCCATTTCCTAGCGAGGAAGTATCGCACTCACATTCATTTGAAATGTAGACGAGGAATACATAACACTTCGCAAATCATGTTATATCTTACCATGAAACATAGAAATGAGATGCGACATCGCGTTTTAAGAATCATATGAACTCTATTGCTACGATACGTACACATCTGCAATCGTTATTTCCTTGCAAGGAAGTGTCGCATTTACTTTCATTTTAATCGTAGACGAGGAATGCATAGCACTTCGCAATGAATATTATATCTTATCATGAAACATAGATATGAGATGCAATATCTCGTATTAAGAAGCATTTGAACTCTATTGCTTCGATACGTAGACATCTGCAAACGCCATTTCCTTGCAAGGAAGTGTCGCATTTACATTCATTTGAAGTGTAGACGAGGAATACATAACACTTCGCAAATCATATTACATCTTACCATGAAACATAGAAATGAGATACGATATCGCGTTGTAAGAAGCATTAGAACTCTATTGCTACGATACCTAGACATCTGCAGACACTATTTCCTAGCAAGGAAGTGTCGCATTTACATTCATTTGAAGTGTAGACGAGGAATACATGACACTTCGCAAATCATATTATATCTTACCATGAAACATAGAAATGAGATGCGATATCGCTTTTTAAGAAGCATTAGAACACCATTGCTACGATAGGTAGACATTTGCAAACGCTATTTCCTTGCAAGGAAGTGTCGCATTTACATTCATTTGAAGTGTAGAGGAGGAATACATACCACTTCGCAAATCATATTACATCTCACCATGAAACATAGAAATCGGATGCGATATCGCGTTTTAAGAATCATGTGAACTCTATTGCTACGATACGTAGACATCTGCAATCGTTATTTCCTTGCAAGGAAGTGTCGCATTTACTTTCATTTGAATCGTAGACGAGGAATGCATAACACTTCGCAGTGAATATTATATCTTATCATGAAACATAGATATGAGATGCGATATCTCGCTTTAGGAAGTATTTGAACTCTATTGCTTCGATCCGTAGACATCTGCAAACGCTATTTCCTTGCAAGGAAGTGTCGCATTTACATTCTTTTGAAGTGAATAATAGGTATACATAACACTTCGCAATGAACACTATACCTTGTCATGAAACGTAGAAATGAGGTGCGATATCTCGTTTTAAGAAGCACTAGAACTCTATCCCTACGATACGTAAACATCTGCAAACGCTATTTCCTAGCAAGGAAGTGTCTCATTTACATTCATTTGAATCGTAGACGAAGAATGCATAACAGTTCGCAATTAATATTATATGTTATCATGAAACATAGATATGAGATGCGTTATCTCGTTTTAAGAAGCGTTTGAACTCTATTGCTTCGATACGTAGACATCTGTAAACGCTATTTCCTTGCAAGGAAGTGTCGCATTTACATTCTTCTGAAGTGAATACGAGGTATACATAACACTTTACAATGAATATTATATCTTATCATGCAACATAGTAATGAGATGCGATATCGCGTTTTAAGAAGCATTAGAACTCTATTGCTACGATACGTAGACATCTGCAAACGCTATTTCCTTGCAAGGAAGTGTCGCAATTACATTCTTCTGAAGCGAATACGAGGTATACATAACACTTTACAATGAATATTATATCTTATCGTGCAACATTGTAATGAGATGCGATATCTCGTTTGAAGAAGCATAAGAACTCTATTGCTACGACACGTAGTCATCTGCAAACGCTATTTCCTTGCAAGGAAGTGTAGCATTTACATACTTTTAAAGTGAATGCGAGGTTTACATAACACTTCGCAATGAATATTATATCTTACCATGAAACATAGAAATGAGATGCGATATCATGTTTTAAGAAGCATTAGAACTCTATCCCTAGGACACGTAAACATCTGCAAACGCTATTTCCTAGCAAGGAAGAGTCGCACTTACATTCATTTGAATCGTAGACGAGGAATGCATAACACTTCGCAATGAATATTATATGTTTTCATGAAACTTAGATATGATATGCTATATCTCGTTTTAAGAAGCATTTGAACTCTATTGCTTCGATACGTAGACATCTGTAAACGCTATTTCCTTGCAAGGAAGTGTCGCATTTACATTCTTCTGAAGTGAATACGAGGTATACATAACACTTCGCAATGAATATTATACCTTATCATGAAACATAGGAATGAGATACGATATCACGTTTTGAGAAGCACTAGAACTCTACTCCTACGATACGTAAACATCTGCAAACGCTATTTCCTAGCAAGGAAGTGTCGCATTTACATTCTTTTGAATCGTAGACGAGGAAAGCATAACACTTAGCAATGAATATTATATCTTATCATGAAACATAGATATGAGATGAGCTATCTCGTCTTAAGAAGCATTTGAACTCTATTGCTTCGATACGTAAATATCTGCAAACGCTATTACCTTGCAAGGAAGTATAGCATTTACATACTTTTAAAGTGAATGCGAGGTTTACATAACACTTCGCAATGAATATTATATCTTACCATGAAACATAGAAATGAGATGCGATATCATGTTTTAAGAAGCACTAGATCTCTATCCCTACGATACGTAAACATCTGCAAACGCTATTTCCTAGCAAGGAAGTGTCGCATTTACATTCATTTCAATCGTAGACGAGGAATGCAAAACACTTAGCAATGAATATTATATCTTGTCATGAAACATAAATATGAGATGCGATATCTCGTTTTAAGAAGCATTTGAACTCTATTGCTTCGATACGTAGACATCTGTAAATGCTATTTCCTTGCAAGGAAGTGTCGCATTTACATTCGTTTGAAGTGTAGACGAGGAATACATGACACTTTACACTGAATATTATATCTTATCATGCAACATAGTAATGAGATGCGATATCGCGTTTTAAGAAGCATTATAACTCTATTGCTACGATACGTATACATCTGTAAACGCTATTTCCTTGCAAGGAAGTGTCGCATTTACATTCTTCTGAAGTGAATACGAGGTATACATAACACTTTACACTGAATATTATATCTTATCATGCAACACAGTAATGAGATGCGATATCGCGTTTTAAGTAGCATTAGAACTCTATTGCTACGATACGTACACATCTGTAAACGCTATTTCCTAGCAAGGAAGTGTCGCATTTACATTCATTTGAAGTGTAGACGAGGAATACATAACACCTCGCAATGAATATTACATCTCATCATGAAACATAGAAATGAAATGCGATTTCTCGTTTTAAGAAGCAATTGAACTCTAGTGCTTGGATACGTAGACATCTGCAAACGCTATTTCCTAGCAAGGAAGAGTCGCATTTACATCCGTCTGAATCGTAGACGAGGAATGCATAACACTTCGCAATGAATATTATATCTTATCATGAAACATAGATATGAGGTGCGATATCTCGTTTTAAGAAGCATTAGAGCTCTATCCCTACGATACGTAAACATCTGCAAACGCTATATCCTAGCAAGGAAGTGTCGCATTTACATTCATTTGAAGTGTAGACGAGGAATACATGACACTTCGCAAATCATATTATATCTTACCATGAAACATAGAAATGAGATGCGATATCGCTTTTTAAGAAGCATTAGAACTCTTTTGCTACGATACGTAGACATCTGCAAACGCTATTTCCTAGCAAGGAAGTGACGCATTTACATTAATTTGAAGTGTAGACGAGGAATACATGACACTTCGCAAATCATATTATATCTTACCATGAAACATAGAAATGAGATGCGATATCGCGTTTTAAGAAGCATTAGAACTCTATTGCTTGGATACGTAGACATCTGCAAACGCCATTTCCTAGCAAGGAGTTGTCGCATTTATATTCATTTGAAGTGTAGACGAGGAATACATGACACTTCGCAAATCATATTATATCTTATCTTGAAACATAGATATGAGATGCGATATCACGTTTTAAGAAGCATTAGAACTCCATCCCTACGATACCTAGACATCTGCAGACACTATTTCCTAGCAAGGAAGTGTCGCATTTACATTCATTTGAAGTGTATACGAGGAATACATGACACTTCGCAAATCGTATTATATCTTACCATGAAACATAGAAATGAGATGCGATATCGCGTTTTAAGAAGCATTAGAACTCTATTGCTACGATACCTAGACATCTGCAGACGCTATTTCCTAGCAAGGAAGTGTCGCACACACATTCATTTGAAATGTAGACGAGGAATACATAACACTTCGCAAATCATGTTATATCTTACCATGAAACATAGAAATGAGATGCGACATCGCGTTTTAAGAATCATATGAACTCTATTGCTACTATACGTAGACATCTGCAAACGCTATTTCCTAGCAAGGAGTTGTCGCATTTACATTCATTTGAAGTGTAGACGAGGAATACATGACACTTCGCAAATCATATTATATCTTATCTTGAAACATAGATATGAGATGCGATATCACGTTTTAAGAAGCATTAGAACTCCATCCCTACGATAAGTAGACATCTGCAAACGCTATTTCCTTGCAAGGAAGTGTCGCATTTACATTCATTTGAAGTGTAGACGAGGAATACATGACACTTCGCAAATCGTATTATATCTTACCATGAAACATAGAAATGAGATGCGATATCGCGTTTTAAGAAGCATTAGTACTCTATTCCTACGATACCTAGATATCTGCAGACGCTATTTCCTAGCAAGGAAGTGTCGAATTTACATTCATTTGAAGTGTAGACGAGGAATACATGACACTTCGCAAATCATATTATATCTTACCATGAAACAGAAATTAGATGCGATATCGCGTTTTAAGAAGCATTAGAAATCTATTGCTACGATACGTAGACATCTGCAAACGCTATTTCCTTGGAAGGAAGTGTCGCATTTACATTCATTTGAAGTGTAGACGAGGAATACATAACACTTCGCAAATCATGTTATATCTTACCATGAAACATAGAAATGAGTTGCGATATCGCGTTTTAAGAATCATATGAACTCTATTGCTACGATACGTAGACATCTGCAAACGCTATTTCCTTGCAAGGAAGTGTCGCATTTACATTCATTTGATGTACAGACGAGGAATACATAACACTTCGCAAATCATGTTATATCTTACCAGGAAACATAGAAATGAGATGCGATATCGCGTTTTAAGAATCATATGAACTCTATTGCTACGATACGTAGACATCTGCAAACGCTATTTCCAAGCGAGGAAGTGTCGCATTTACATTCATTTGAAGTGTAGACGAGGAATACATAACACTTCGTAAATCATATTATATCTTACCATGAAACATAGAAATGAGATGCGATATCGCGTTTTAAGAATCATAAGAACTCTATTGTTACGATACGTAGACATCTGCAAACGCTATTTCCTACCGAGGAAGTGCCGCATTCACATTCATTTGAAGTGTAGACGAGGAATACACAACACTTCGCAAATCATATTATATCGTACCATGAAACATAGAAATGAGATGCGATATCGCGTTTTAAGAAGTATTAGAATTCTATTGCTACGATAGGTAGACATTTGCAAACGCTATTTCCTGGCAAGGAAGTGTCGCATTTACATTCATTTGAAGTGTAGACGAGGAATACTTAACACTTAGCAAATCATATTATATCTTACCATGAAACGTAGAAATGAGATGGGATATCGCGTTTTAAGAAGCATTAGAAAGCTATTGCTACGATCCGTACACATCTACAAACGCTATTTCCTAGCGAGGTAGTATCGCATTCACATTCATTTGATGTGTAGACGAGGAATACATAACACTTCGCAAATCATGTAACATCTTACCATGAAACATAGAAATGAGATGCGATATCGCGTTTTAAGAATCATATGAACTCTATTGCTACGATACGTAGACATCTGCAAACGCCATTTCCTAGCGAGGAAGTTTCGCATTTACATTCATTTGAAGTGTAGGCGAGGAATACATAACACTTCGCAAATCATATTATATCTTACCATGAAGCATAGAAATGAGATGCGATTTCGCGTTTTAAGAAGCATTAGAAAGCTATTGCTACGATACGTAGACATCTGCAAACGCTATTTCCTTGCAAGGAAGTGTCGCATTTACATTCATTTGAAGTGTAGACGAGGAATACATGACACTTCGCAAATCATATTATATCTTACCATGAAACATAGAAATGAGATGCGATATCGCGTTTTAAGAAGCATTAGAACTTTATTGCTACGATACCTAGACATCTGCAAACGCTATTTCCTTGCAAGGAAGTGTCGCATTTACTTTCATTTGAATCGTAGACGAGGAATGCATAACACTTCGCAATGAATATTATATCTTATCATGAAACAAAGATATGAGATGCAATATCTCGTTTTAAGAAGCATTTGAACTCTATTGCTTCGATACGTAGACATCTGCCCACGCTATTTCCTTGCAAGGAAGTGTCGCATTTACATTAATTTGAAGTGTAGACGAGGAATACATCACACTTCGCAGATCATATTACATCTTACCATCAAACATAGCAATGAGATGCGATATCGCGTTTTAAGAAGCATTAGAACACCTTTGCTGCGATAGGTAGACATTTGCAAACGCTATTTCCTTGCAAGGAAGTGTCGCATTTACATTCATTTGAAGTGTAGACGAGGAATACATGACACTTCGCAAATCATATTATATCTTACCATGAAACATAGAAATGAGATGCGATATCGCGTTTTAAGAAGCATTAGAACTCTATTGCTACGATACGTAGACATCTGCAAACGCTATTTCCTAGCAAGGAGTTGTCGCATTTACATTCATTTGAAGTGTAGACGAGGAATACATGACACTTCGCAAATCATATTATATCTTATCTTGAAACATAGATATGAGATGCGATATCACGTTTTAAGAAGCATTAGAACTCCATCCCTACGATAAGTAGACATCTGCAAACGCTATTTCCTTGCAAGGAAGTGTCGCATCTACATTCATTTGAAGTGTAGACGAGGAATACATGACACTTCGCAAATCATATTATATCTTACCATGAAACATAGAAATGAGATGCGATATCGCGTTTTAAGAAGCATTAGAACTCTATTGCTACGATACCTAGATATCTGCAGACGCTATTTCCTAGCAAGGAAGTGTCGCATTTACATTCATTTGAAGTGTAGACGAGGAATAGATGACACTTCGCAAATCATATTATATCTTACCATGAAACATAGAAATGAGATGCGATATCGCGTTTTAAGAATCATTAGAACTCTATCCCTACGAAACGTAAACATCTGCAAACGCTATTTCCTAGCAAGGTAGTGTCGCATTTACATTCATTTGAATCGTAGACGAGGAATGCATAACACTTCGCAATGAATATTATATCTTATCTTGAAGCTTATATATGTGATGCGATATGACGTTTTAAGAAGCATTAGAACTCTATCCCAAGGAAACGTAAACATCTTCAAACGCTATTTCCTAGCAAGAGAGAGTCGCATTTACATTCATTTGAATCGTAGACGAGGAATGCATAACACTTCGCAATGAATATTATATCTTATCATGAAACAATGATATGAGATGCAATATCTCGTTTTAAGAAGCATTTGAACTCTATTGCTTCGATACGTAGACATCTGCCCACGCTATTTCCTTGCAAGGAAGTGTCGCATTTACATTCATTTGAAGTGTAGACGAGGAATACATCACACTTCGCAGATCATATTACATCTTACCATCAAACATAGCAATGAGATGCGATATCGCGTTTTAAGAAGCATTAGAAATCTATTGCTACGATACGTAGACATCTGCAAACGCTATTTCCTTGCAAGGAAGTGTCGCATTTACATTCATTTGAAGTGTAGACGAGGAATACATGACACTTCGCAAATCATATTATATCTTACCATGAAACATAGAAATGAGATGCGATATCGCGTTTTAAGAAGCATTAGAACACCATTGCTGCGATAGGTAGACATTTGCAAACGCTATTTCCTTGCAAGGAAGTGTCGCATTTACATTCATTTGAAGTGTAGACGAGGAATACATGACACTTCGCAAATCATATTATATCTTACCATGAAACATAGAAATGAGATGCGATATCGCGTTTTAAGAAGCATTAGAACTCTATTGCTACGATACGTAGACATCTGCAGACGCTATTTCCTAGCAAGGAAGTGTCGAATTTACATTCATTTGAAGTGTAGACGAGGAATACATGACACTTCGCAAATCATATTATAACTTACCATGAAACAGAAATTAGATGCGATATCGCGTTTTAAGAAGCATTAGAAATCTATTGCTACGATACGTAGACATCTGCAAACGCTATTTCCTTGGAAGGAAGTGTCGCATTTACATTCATTTGAAGTGTAGACGAGGAATACATAACACTTCGCAAATCATGTTATATCTTACCATGAAACATAGAAATGAGTTGCGATATCGCGTTTTAAGAATCATATGAACTCTATTGCTACGATACGTAGACATCTGCAAACGCTATTTCCTTGCAAGGAAGTGTCGCATTTACATTCATTTGATGTACAGACGAGGAATACATAACACTTCGCAAATCATGTTATATCTTACCAGGAAACATAGAAATGAGATGCGATATCGCGTTTTAAGAATCATATGAACTCTATTGCTACGATACGTAGACATCTGCAAACGCCATTTCCAAGCGAGGAAGTGTCGCATTTACATTCATTTGAAGTGTAGACGAGGAATACATAACACTTCGCAAATCATATTATATCTTACCATGAAACATAGAAATGAGATGCGATATCGCGTTTTAAGAATCATAAGAACTCTATTGTTACGATACGTAGACATCTGCAAACGCTATTTCCTACCGAGGAAGTGCCGCATTCACATTCATTTGAAGTGTAGACGAGGAATACACAACACTTCGCAAATCATATTATATCGTACCATGAAACATAGAAATGAGATGCGATATCGCGTTTTAAGAAGTATTAGAATTCTATTGCTACGATAGGTAGACATTTGCAAACGCTATTTCCTGGCAAGGAAGTGTCGCATTTACATTCATTTGAAGTGTAGACGAGGAATACTTAACACTTAGCAAATCATATTATATCTTACCATGAAACGTAGAAATGAGATGGGATATCGCGTTTTAAGAAGCATTAGAAAGCTATTGCTACGATACGTACACATCTACAAACGCTATTTCCTAGCGAGGTAGTATCGCATTCACATTCATTTGATGTGTAGACGAGGAATACATAACACTTCGCAAATCATGTAACATCTTACCATGAAACATAGAAATGAGATGCGATATCGCGTTTTAAGAATCATATGAACTCTATTGCTACGATACGTAGACATCTGCAAACGCCATTTCCTAGCGAGGAAGTTTCGCATTTACATTCATTTGAAGTGTAGGCGAGGAATACATAACACTTCGCAAATCATATTATATCTTACCATGAAGCATAGAAATGAGATGCGATTTCGCGTTTTAAGAAGCATTAGAAAGCTATTGCTACGATACGTAGACATCTGCAAACGCTATTTCCTAGCGAGGAAGTATCGCATTCACATTCATTTGAAGTGTAGACGAGGAATACATAACACTTCGCAAATCATGTTATATCTTACCATGAAACATAGAAATGAGATGCGATATCGCGTTTTAAGAATCATATGAACTCTGTTGCTACGTTACGTAGACATCTGCGAACGCTATTTCCTTGCAAGGAAGTGTCGCATTTACTTTCATTTGAATCGTAGACGAGGAATGCATAACACTTCGCAAAGAATATTATATCTTACCATGAAACATAGAAATGAGATGCGATATCGCGTTTTAAGAAGCATTAGAACTCTATTGCTACGATACCTAGATATCTGCAGACGCTATTTCCTAGCGAGGAAGTATCGCATTCACATTCATTTGAAGTGTAGACGAGGAATACATAACACTTCGCAAATCATGTTATATCTTACCATGAAACATAGAAATGAGTTGCGATATCGCGTTTTAAGAATCATATGAACTCTATTGCTACGATACGTAGACATCTGCAAACGCTATTTCCTAGCAAGGAAGTATCGCATTTACATTAATTTGAAGTGTAGACGAGGAATGCATAACACTTCGCCATGAATATTATATCTTATCATGAAACATAGATATGAGATGCAAACTCTCGTTTTAAGAAGCATTTGAACACTATTGCTTCGATACGTAGACATCTGCAAACGCTATTTCCTTGCAAGGAAGTGTCGCATTTACATTCATTTGAAGTGTAGACGAGGAATACATAACACTTAGCAAATCATATTATATCTTACCATGAAACGTAGAAATGAGATGCGATATCGCGTTTTAAGAAGCATTAGAAAGCTATTGCTACGATACGTACACATCTACAAACGCTATTTCCTAGCGAGGTAGTATCGCATTCACATTCATTTGAAGTTTTGACGAGAAATACATAACACTTCGCAAATCACTTATATCTTACCATGAAACATAGAAATGAGATGCGATATCGCGTATTGAGAATCATATGTACTCTATTACTACGATACGTAGACATCTGCAGTCGTTATTTCCTTGCAAGGAAGTGTCGCATTTACATTCATTTGAAGAGTAGACGAGGAATACATAACACTTCGCAAATCATGTTATATCTTACCATGAAACATAGAAATGAGATGCGATATCGCGTTTTAAGAATCATATGAACTCTGTTGCTACGATACGTAGACATCTGTAAACGCTATTTCCTTGCAAGGAAGTGTCGCATTTACTTTCATTTGAATCGTAGACGAGGAATGCATAACACTTCGCAAAGAATATTATATCTTACCATGAAACATAGAAATGAGATGCAATATCGCGTTTTAAGAAGCATTAGAAATCTATCGCTACGATACCTAGACATCTGCAGACGCTATTTCCTAGCAAGGAAGTGTCGCATTTACATTAATTTGAAGTGTAGACGAGGAATACATAACACTTAGCAAATCATATTATATCTTACCATGAAACATTGAAATGAGATGCGATATCGTGTTTTAAGAATCATAAGAACTCTATTGCTACGATACGTAGACATCTGCAAACGCTATTTCCTTGCAAGGAAGTGTCGCATTCACATTCATTTGAAGTGCAGACGAGGAATACATAACACTTCGCAAATCTTATTATATCTTACCATGAAACATATAAATGAGATGCGATATCGCGTTTTAAGAAGCATTAGAACTCTATTGCTACGATAGGTAATTATCTGCAAACGCTATTTCCTTGCAAGGAAGTGTCGCATTTACATTCATATGAAGTGTAGACGAGGAATACATAACACTTCGCAAATCATATTATATCTTACCATGAAACATAGAAATGAGATGCGATATCGCGTTTTAAGAAGCATTAGAACTCTATTGCTACGACACCTAGACATCTGCAGACGCTTTTTCCTTTCAAGGAAGTGTCGCATTTACATTCATTTGAATCGTAGACGAGGAATGCATAACACTTCGCAAATCATATTATATCTTACCATGAAACATAGAAATGAGATACGATATCGCGTTGTAAGAATCATAAGAACACTATTGCTACGATACGTAGACATCAGCAAACGCTATTTCCTAGCGAGGAAGTGTCGCATTTACATTCATTTGAAGTGTAGACGAGGAATGCATAGCACTTCGCAATGAATATTATATCTTATCATGAAACATAGATATGAGATGCAATATCTCGTTTTAGGAAGCATTTGAACTCTATTGCTTCGATACGTAGACATCTGCAAACGCTATTTCCTTGCAAGGAAGTGTCGCATTTACATTCATTTGAAGTGTAGACGAGGAATACATAACACTTCGCAAATCATATTATATCTTACCATGAAACATAGAAATGATATGCGATATCGCGTTTTAAGAAGCATTAGAACACCATCGCTACGATACCTAGACATCTGCAAACGCTATTTCCTAGCGAGGAAGTGTCGCATTCACATTCATTTGAAGTGTAGACGAGGATTACATAACGCTTCGCAAATCATATTATATTTTGCCATGAAACATAGAAATGAGATGCGATATCGCGTTTTAAGAATCATATGAACTCTATTGCTACGATACGTAGACATCTGCAAACGCTATTTCCTAGCGAGGAAGTGTCGCATTCACATTCATTTGAAGTGTAGACGAGGAATACATGACACTTCGCAAATCATATTATATCTTACCATGAAACATAGAAATGAGATGCGATATCGCGTTTTAAGAATCATATGAACTCTATTGCTACGATACGTAGACATCTGCAAACGCTATTTCCTAGCGAGGAAGTGTCGCATTCACATTCATTTGAAGTGTAGACGAGGAATACATGACACTTCGCAAATCATATTATATCTTACCATGAAACATAGAAATGAGATGCGATATCGCGTTTTAAGAATCATAAGAACTCTATTGCTACGATACGTAGACATCTGCAAACGCTACATCCTTGCAAGGAAGTGTCGAATTTACATTCATTTGAAGTGTAGACGAGGAATGCATAGCACTTGGCAATGAATATTATATCTTATCATGAAACATAGATATGAGATGCAATATCTCGTTTTAGGAAGCATTTGAACTCTATTGCTTCGATACGTAGACAACTGCAAACGCTATTTCCTTGCAAGGAAGTGCCGCATTTACATTCATTTGAAGTGTAGACGAGGAATACATAACACTTCGCAAATCATATTATATCTTACCATGAAACATAGAAATGAGATGCGATATCGCGTTTTGAGAAGCATTAGAAAGCTATTGCTACGATACGTAGACATCTACATACGCTATTTCCTAGCGAGGAAGTATCGCATTCACATTCATTTGAAGTGTAAACGGGGAATACATAACACTTCGCAAATCATGTTATATCTTACCATGAAACATAGAAATGAGATGCGATATCGCGTTTTAAGAATCATATGAACTCTATTTCTACGATACGTAGACATGTGCAATCGTTATTTCCTTGCAAGGAAGTGTCGCGTTTACTTTCATTTGAATCGTAGACGAGAAATGCATAACACTTCGCAACGAATATTATATCTTATCATGAAACATAGATATGAGTTGCAATATCTCGTTTTAAGAAGCATTAGAACTCTATTGCTACGATACCTAGATATCTGCAGGCGCTATTTCCTAGCAAGGAAGTGTCGCATTTACATTCATTTGAAGTGTAGACGAGGAATACATGACACTTCGCAAATCATATTATATCTTACCATGGAACATAGAAATGAGATGCGATATCGCGTTTTAAGAAGCATTAGAAAGCTATTGCTACGATACGTAGACATCTGCAAACGCTATTTCCTAGCGAGGAAGTATCGCATTCACATTCATTTGAAGTGTAGACGAGGAATACATAACACTTCGCAAATCATGTTATATCTTACCATGAAACATAGAAATGAGATGCGATATCGCGTTTTTAGAATTGTATGAACTCTATTGCTACAATACGTAGACATCTGCAAACGCTATTTCCTAGCGAGGAAGTGTCGCATTCACATTCATTTGAAGTGTAGAAGAGGAATACATAACACTTCGCAAATTATATTATATCTTACCATGGAACATAGAAATGAAATGCGATATCGCGTTTTAAGAAGCATTAGAATTCTATTGCTACGATAGGTAGACATTTGCAAACGCTATTCCCTTGCAAGGAAGTGTCGCATTTACATTCATTTGAAGTGTAGACGAGGAATACATAAAACTTCGCAAATCATATTACATCTTACCATGAAACATAGAAATGAGATGCGATATCGCGTTTTAAGAAGCATTAGAACACTATCGCTACGATACCTAGACATCTGCAGACGCTATTTCCTAGCAAGGAAGTGTCGCATTTACATTCATTTGAAGTGTAGACGAGGAATACATAACACTTCGCAAATCGTATTATATCTTACCATGAACCATAGAAATGAGATGCGATATCGCGTTTTAAGAATCATAAGAACTCTATTGCTACGATACGTAGACATCTGCAAATGCTATTTCCTTGCAAGGAAGTGTCGCATTTACATTCATTTGAATCGTAGACGAGGAATGCATAACACTTCGCAATGAATATTATATCTTATCATGAAACATAGGTATGAGATGCAATATCTCGTTTTAAGAAGCATTTGAGCACTATTGCTTCGATACGTAGACATCTGCAAACGCTATTTCCTTGCAAGGAAGTGTCGCATTTACATTCATTTGAAGTGTAGACGAGGAATGCATAACACTTCGCAATGAATATTATATCTTACCATGAAACATAGAAATGAGATGCGATATCGCGTTCAAGAATCATATGAACTCTATTGCTACGATACGTAGACATCTGCAGTCGTTATTTCCTTGCAAGGAAGTGTCGCATTTACTTTCATTTGAATCGTAGACGAGGAATGCATAACACTTCGCAATGAATATTATATCTTATCATGAAACATAGATATGAGATGTAATATCTCGTTTTAAGAAGCATTTGAACTCTATTGCTTCGATACGTAGACATCTGCAAACGCTATTTACTTGCAAGGAAGTGTCGCATTTACATTCATTTGAAGTGTAGACGAGGAATACATAACACTTCGCAAATCATATTATATCTTACCATGAAACATAGAAATGAGATGCGATATCGCGTTTTAAGAATCATATGAACTCTATTGCTACGATACCTAGACATCTGCAGACGCTATTTCCTAGCAAGGAAGTGTCGCATTTACATTCATTTGAAGTGTAGACGAGGAATACATGACGCTTCGCAAATCATATTATATCTTTCCATGAAACATAGAAATGAGGTGCGATATCGCGTTTTAAGAAGCATTAGAAAGCTATTGCTACGACACGTAGACATCTGCAAACGCTATTTCCAAGCGAGGAAGTATCGCATTCACATTCATATGAAGTGTAGACGGGGAATACATAACACTTCGCAAATCATTTTATATCTTACCATGAAACATAGAAATGAGATGCGATATCGCGTTTTAAGAATCATATGAACTCTATTGCTACGATACGTAGACATCTGCAGTCGTTATTTCCTTGCAAGGAAGTGTCGCATTTACATTCATTTGAAGTGTAGAGGAGGAATACATAACACTTCGCAATGAATATTATATCTTACCATGAAACATAGAAATGAGATGCGATATCGCGTTTTAAGAAGCATTAGAAAGCTATTGCTACGACACGTAGACATCTGCAAACGCTATTTCCTTGCAAGGAAGTGTCGCATTTACATTCATTTGAATCGTAGACGAGGGATGCATAACACTTCGCAATGAATATTATATCTTATCATGAAAGATAGAAATGAGATGCGATATCGCGTTTTAAAAATCATATGAATTCTATTGCTACGATACGTAGACATCTGCAATCGTTATTTCCTTGCAAGGAAGTGTCGCATTTATTCTCATTTGAAACGTAGACGAGGAATGCATAACACTTCGCATTGAATATTATATCTTATCATGAAACATAGAAATGAGATGCGATATCGCGTTTTAAGAAGCATTAGAGCTCTATTGCTACGATACCTAGACATCTGCAGACGCCATTTCCTAGCAAGGAAGTGTCGCATTTACATTCATTTGTAGTGTAGACGAGGAATACATGACACTTCGCAAATCATATTATATCTTACCATGAAACATAGAAATGAGATGCGATATCGCGTTTTAAGAAGCATTAGAACAATATTGCTACGATAGGTAGACATTTGCAAACGCTATTTCCTGGCAAGGAAGTGTCGCATTTACATTCATTTGAAGTGTAGAGGAGGAATACATAACACTTCGCAAATGATATTATATCTTACCATGGAACATAGAAATGAGATGCGATATCGCGTTTTAAGAAGCATTAGAATTCTATTGCTACGATAGGTAGACATCTGCAAACGCTATTCCCTTGCAAGGAAGTGTCGCATTTACATTCATTTGAAGTGTAGACGAGGAATACATAAAACTTCGCAAATCATATTACATCTTACCATGAAACATAGAAATGAGATGCGATATCGCGTTTTAAGAAGCATTAGAACACTATCGCTACGATACCTAGACATCTGCAGACGCTATTTCCTAGCAAGGAAGTGTCGCATTTACATTCATTTGAAGTGTAGACGAGGAATACATAACACTTCGCAAATCGTATTATATCTTACCATGAACCATAGAAATGAGATGCGATATCGCGTTTTAAGAATCATAAGAACTCTATTGCTACGATACGTAGACATCTGCAAATGCTATTTCCTTGCAAGGAAGTGTCGCATTTACATTCATTTGAATCGTAGACGAGGAATGCATAACACTTCGCAATGAATATTATATCTTATCATGAAACATAGGTATGAGATGCAATATCTCGTTTTAAGAAGCATTTGAGCACTATTGCTTCGATACGTAGACATCTGCAAACGCTATTTCCTTGCAAGGAAGTGTCGCATTTACATTCATTTGAAGTGTAGACGAGGAATGCATAACACTTCGCAATGAATATTATATCTTACCATGAAACATAGAAATGAGATGCGATATCGCGTTCAAGAATCATATGAACTCTATTGCTACGATACGTAGACATCTGCAGTCGTTATTTCCTTGCAAGGAAGTGTCGCATTTACTTTCATTTGAATCGTAGACGAGGAATGCATAACACTTCGCAATGAATATTATATCTTATCATGAAACATAGATATGAGATGTAATATCTCGTTTTAAGAAGCATTTGAACTCTATTGCTTCGATACGTAGACATCTGCAAACGCTATTTACTTGCAAGGAAGTGTCGCATTTACATTCATTTGAATCGTAGACGAGGGATGCATAACACTTCGCAATGAATATTATATCTTATCATGAAAGATAGAAATGAGATGCGATATCGCGTTTTAAAAATCATATGAATTCTATTGCTACGATACGTAGACATCTGCAATCGTTATTTCCTTGCAAGGAAGTGTCGCATTTATTCTCATTTGAAACGTAGACGAGGAATGCATAACACTTCGCATTGAATATTATATCTTATCATGAAACATAGAAATGAGATGCGATATCGCGTTTTAAGAAGCATTAGAGCTCTATTGCTACGATACCTAGACATCTGCAGACGCCATTTCCTAGCAAGGAAGTGTCGCATTTACATTCATTTGTAGTGTAGACGAGGAATACATGACACTTCGCAAATCATATTATATCTTACCATGAAACATAGAAATGAGATGCGATATCGCGTTTTAAGAAGCATTAGAACAATATTGCTACGATAGGTAGACATTTGCAAACGCTATTTCCTGGCAAGGAAGTGTCGCATTTACATTCATTTGAAGTGTAGAGGAGGAATACATAACACTTCGCAAATCATTTTATATCTTACCATGAAACATAGAAATGAGGTGCGATATCGCGTTTTAAGAAGCATTAGAAAGCTATTGCTACGACACGTAGACATCTGCAAACGCTATTTCCTAGCGAGGAAGTATCGCATTCACATTCATTTGAAGCGTAGACGGGGAATACATAACACTTCGCAAATCATTTTATATCTTACCATGAAACATAGAAATGAGATGCGATATCGCGTTTTAAGAATCATATGAACTCTATTGCTACGATACGTAGACATCTGCAGTCGTTATTTCCTTGCAAGGAAGTGACGCATTTACATTCATTTGAAGTGTAGAGGAGGAATACATAACACTTCGCAAAGAATATTATATCTTACCATGAAACATAGAAATGAGATGCGATATCGCGTTTTAAGAAGCATTAGAACTCTATTGCTACGATACCTAGATATCTGCAGACGCTATTTCCTAGCAAGGAAGTGTCGCATTTACATTCATTTCAAGTGTAGATGAGGAATACATAACACTTCGCAAATCATATTACATCTTACCATGAAACATAGAAATGAGTTGCGATATCGCGTTTTAAGAAGCATTAGAACTCTATTGCTACGATACCTAGACATCTGCAGACCCTATTTCCTAGCAAGGAAGTTTCGCATTTACATTCATTTGAAGTGTAGACGAGGAATACATGACACTTCGCAAATCATATTATATCTTACCATGAAACATAGAAATGAGATGCGATATCGCGTTTTAAGAAGCATTAGAAAGCTATTGCTACGACACGTAGACATCTGCAAACGCTATTTCCTTGCAAGGAAGTGTCGCATTTACATTCATTTGAACCGTAGACGAGGGATGCATAACACTTCGCAATGAATATTATATCTTATCATGAAAGATAGAAATGAGATGCGATATCGCGTTTTAAGAATCATATGAACTCTATTGCTACGATACGTAGACATCTGCAATCGTTATTTCCTTGCAAGGAAGTGTCGCATTTCTTCTCAATGAAACGTATACGAGGAATGCATAACACTTCGCAATGAATATTATATCTTATCATGAAACATAGAAATGAGATGCGATATCGCGTTTTAAGAAGCATTAGAGCTCTA